>NW_006205008.1:567149-584403 GCF_000334495.1 Tupaia belangeri chinensis
TCACACTGCTATACGAGAGAACCCAGTCTATGAAAAGAAACCCAAGAAAGAAGTTAAAAAGAAGAGGTAGAATTGTCCCAAGATGTCCCTTGCCCAGAAGAAAGATCAGGTAGCCCAGAAGAAGGCAAGCTTCCTCAGAGCTCAGGAGTGGGCTGCTGAGAGCTAAACCAAACAATTTTCTATGACGTTATTCCAGATAAAGACGATAAACTTAACAAAGCAACAACAACAACAAAATTTTTTAAAATGCCTATCTCATCTTGGCACATAGAGTTATTATGAAAATCACATATAACCTATATAAAACATAATTTTAAAAGTATAAAGCACCTTTAATAGGGCTTATGAACAAAGTACAGATGTCCCTCAACTTATGATGTAGTTATGTCCTGATAAGCCCATTGAAGATTGAAAATATCTGAAGCTGAAAATGCATTTACAGGGCCAGCAGGTGGCATGGTGGTCAAGGTGCTGAACTCCCGCATGGCTGACCACGGTTCGGGTCCCAGACCTGGCGGTTTATAAATCACGCTGGGTGCCATGTTAAGTGCGTGCCCAAGTTCCCTACAGGAGACTGGTGGAGAAGGGACTGTGACATGGTCATCCCCCTGGGGGTGATTTCTCACTTTTTCTCTCTCTGTCTCATCTCTCCAGTGAGTGCACGTGCCGTGTAGCAAGAAAAACAAAACAAAAACCACCGCTCTTAAAAAAAAAAAAAAAATGCATTTACATTTAACCTACCGAACATTGTAGCTTAAGATAGCTACCTCAAATATGCTCAGAACACTTACATATAGAGGTGATGGGATAGCAAAACATAAGATTACAAGATGCAAAAACACTGGCAACACCAGATGCATGCCGTAGAGGACTAGCTGTTTACCCGTGACTGCAAGGTTGCCTGGGAACTGCAGCACACTGGCATATACTGCTAGTCAAAAGAAAAGATCAGAACTCAAAATTCAAAGTGCAGTTTCTACTAAACACATTTCACTTCCACACCACCATGAATCAGAAAATTTTAAGTCAAACCATCATAACTCAGGGACCATTTATAATACTAGAAAGGACCAAAAGGAAAAATCTATTCTTATAAAACAAATGAATTTTTTTAAAAAAATCAATAAAACAGAAAGCTCTGATTTCTAAAGGGTATGTAATTTATTACTGCTCAGAATTAATAAGCTCCTTCCTACAGAGACTTTGAACTCACCAGAGAGTACTGATTATTTCAGTCATTTCCCAGTAAGATGATAAATGTGTTCTGATAGATCCATTTGTTCCCCTATGTGTTAGTTTGACAAATGAATGCATTTCACGATGATTTGAAAGGTAGTAAATTACTTTAGACGAAGGTAATAAATTAAATAAGTAAAGTAGTCAAATGGGCTTGAGACAACGAGGAAACAGCACCATCCAAAGAAGACAGCCAGGAGTTAGCTAATGTCAGCTGCTGCTAAAGGGGACCTCTGACTCCGTATTGTCAGACTGCCTTTCACTCTTAAAAAGCTGGAAATATGGATTTTTTTAAGGTGAAATTAGTGTTTAAATGTTAAAAATTGACTCAAAAAAATCTTAAAACAACAGACAAGTCACGCAAAACACAAAGGATATTTAGCATCTGCTTTACTATCTCTACATTTGTTCTATGTAGATCCATTTCAGAAACTATCACAAAGCTAAAAAGAACTTTGGTGAGTTTTTTGTTCTGGTTGTTTTGTTTGTTTGTTTGTTTTACAATAAAGAGCAAAAGGGAGAGAGAGAGTGGGAGAATGAGGGTAATTTTTTGACAGTGAGCTAGGACCACAGGCACATGCCACCACGCCTGGCGTGTTGAGGTTGGGCAGCGAACGGAACCGAGGCCTCCAGTGCAGCCTCAGTCACCTCGCAGTGGTACCCTCCTGCTTACTTCACTGAGACTAGACCAAGATTTTAATTTTTTATCATGATTTTGTTTTATTTGCCAGAGGATGCATTCATTCCCCAGAGAGAACAAAAGCAAGAAAATACTTGCCATGGGACACAGCCACTCTGCAATCCCTTCTCCTTCATCTCTCTCCAGTTTCAGGATTGGGACACACATGCACGTATGCCTGGCGTGGTTCTCAAACCAGTGAGTACAGGACTCAAACTGCACTGATGGCCATGCAGAATTTTTTTTTTGAGAGAGATTTTTGCAAAAGGGTACATGTGCTTGCTGGAGAGACAGAGAGAGACCAAGAGACAGAAAACAAGAAATCACCCCTCCAGGGAGAATAGTCACACTGCAATCTCTTCTCCATTCTTGAGGGATTTGGGGTATGCACGTACACAGGGCCGGCCTGAGTTTTAAGCCACCAGGTCTCGGACTTAAAACTGCGATATACTACGTGGGAGTCCAGTGATGCAAACATTACACCATCTGCTGACCCCAGTCATGTGGGATTTTTTAATGTTTTAATTATATCATGATTTATATCAATGTACTCAACAAGGTTTGCTTGTTCTCATGGAAATTTTTGCCTTAATTTTGTCAAACAAGAGAAATCCTCCAGCCAATAGCAGATAGAAGGCGCTTGCAACTTTTCTTTACCAAATACCCAGGGATACCATGTCATCTCTTAAGTGTATTCATTTTTTCTTTTTTTTAGATTTTTGCCATAGGGTGTATGCATACATCAAAGCGAGAGAGACACAGAGACAGCTAGAGATAGAAAAAGTGAGAAACCATCCCCCATTGGGGGATAGCCATGCCATAATCTCTTCTCATTCAGTCTCCTCTTGGGATTTTGGGCACCTGCACACACACTGGGGTGATTTTCAAGTCATCAGGCCCAGGACTCAAACTGCAGTCAGCCATGTGGGAGCCCAAGGCCTTAACCACCATGCCGCCTGCTGATCCCAGGTGTATTCATATTTAAAAGATACATTTTGACAAAGGCACAGTTCAGAATACATGAATAATACCTCAATTAAAAAGTTTAAAAAATAATGTGTAGTCATCTAGTCATAGTTACTATGGCCATAAAACATTATAATCAAAGATCAAGTACAAGTATATTTTGAAAGACTTGCCCTATTTTCACCACTCTGACTCAAGAACAGATTTCTTTTAAAACTAAACAAATCAGACTTACATTCCTTTAAAGTCAAAAGGCCTAAGTACCATTTTAGGTAAACATTACATGTGTACAGCACATCTTTGTAGAACTAAATGACACCAGAAACGTTGATATAAATAGATTAAATCTAGTTGTTAATATCGCCAATAAAATGTGTTAAATTGACCTAACCCAGCCTATACACTTAGGTGGTAAAATCTGACCCAAAGCAGTCTCCGTATATAACTACAACCTAACTTGGTGTTCAGGCATGCTATAACCTCACCTTAAGAGTATACCTGGTGGGAACCGGCAGTTAGCGTAATGGCTATGTCGCTGGACTCCCACGTAGTCGACCGCGGTTCGTGTCCTGGACCCGGTGGCTTAAAACTCACGTCGGGCGCGTGTGTGTGCGTGCCCAAGATCCCGAGAGGAGAATGGAGGAGAAGGAACTGCGGCGTGACCATCCCCCCTGGGGGGTGATTTCTCGCTTTCTGTCTCTCTGTCTCTCTCTGTCTGTCTGGTGAGCGCACACGCCCTATAGTGAAAACCAAAAAAAAAAAAAAAAAAAAAAGAGTATACTCTGGTGAGACCAGCAGTTAGCGTAATGGCTATGTCACTGGACTCCCATGTAGGTAACCATGGTTCAAGTCCCGGACCCGGTGACTTAAACTCAGCTGGGCGTGTGCGTACGTGCCCAAAATCCCAAGAGGAGAACAGAGAAGAAGGGATTGTGGCGTGGTCATCCCCCCCCACCCCGAGGTGGGTGATTTCTCACTTTCTGTCTCTCTATCTCTCTCTGTCTTTATGGCGAGTACATGCATCCTATTACCTAGCAAAATCCTCTCAAAAAAAAAATAAAAATTAAAAAGGATATACTCTGGTGGGCTGGCTCCATGGTCTGGTGGTTAATGCAGCCAGATCCCACATGGTCAACCCTGAGGTTCAAGGCCCTGGCAGCCAAGCTATGCACATGTGTGACTATGCCCAAAATTTCCATGGATGGACAGAGGAGAAGGGACTGCAGTATGACCATTCCCCATAGGGGATGCTTCCTCTCTCTTCTGAGGCCGGCCCAAGCACCCTCTGGCAAAATTAAAAAAAAAAAAAAAGTATACTCTGGTAACCAAACAACTAAACCTTGGCCAATCACAGGCTGAAGGCTATGAAATTATGCCCAAATAAGGCAAATGCTGAACTGCAGTGCACTGCACTAGTCAGGTAATCTTTGTACACACTCTTTCTTGCCTTTTTTCTGGTTACAAATGTAATTCACCAAGTTACTGGTGGGGATGTGTTTAACCATTTTCCGTCAAAAATGCTGCCTGGTATCTAGAACCTTTTTCTTGCTCAGATACACTTTGTTAAATTTAACTAGTCTCAAGGTTTACTTTTTCCTTCCCAATAAATGTCACTACCAAAATTCAAGGGTTTTTTCTGTTTGTTTTTTGATCTTTTTTTTTTTTTTTACATTTTTCTTTTTCTTTTTTTAATGGTACCATGAGAGGAAAGGAGAGAAAACTATTTTGGACAGGGACACTCCATGCTACAAACCTCCTGCCTTACCTAGCCTTCCAGTTAGCTAGGATTATAAGTGCACAACACCCAGTCCAGCCTGTTTAGTTGTCCAAGAACTGAACGCAGGCCCACTTGGGCCCGGCCTCACACAGCGCTGCCTGCTACTTGCACCACCGTGGTTAGCCTTGCATTTTTTTTCTTAACTTACAACTACTTAATTTTAAAATGAAATCAGTCATATTACAACATTTCATTTAAAAATAAAAAAGAAAGAAACCTTTATATTTATCTTACTTTTAAAACTGGCTGCAGAGTTTTCCAAAAAAATACCAATTCATCAAAATACTTATAATCAAACAAAAATTAGCTTGGCCAAGCTTTTCAGTGTAATGACTAAGAAACCTAGTGGTACTGGTCAGAATCAGAAATATTATATTCTTCTAGGTGCCGAATACTGCAGAAAATGCTTCATAAATAAAACGAATGCCACTGTATCACTAATACAGGGTGACTTTCAAGCCCAATTTTTATTAGAGAAACACAGCTAACAGCTTCAAACAAAAGCAGAAATTAGACAGCGCTAAGTCTATATTCTCTACAGCCTTTTATTATAAACTGTAACTCTCCAGGTAGGCTAAGGAATCCTAACAATCCTTGACACATTAGGTTCTTCTGGGTACCCCAAGTTCAGAACACTAGGGTTAAATCCAGTGATTCCTTCGAACAAATTTAAATCTTATAATCAATCAGAATATATCATTTGCAGACATTGTATATACCACTACACTAGGAATTATAAAACGACACCAAATCATCTAGGATCCTTTTGATTTTCTAGTAACTGAAAACTCAACTCTATTCAAGACAAGTTCAGTTACATTAGAGTAACTTTTTTTTTTTTTTTTTTTTAAGGAGAGAGAAAGCACGTGGGTGGCGGAGAGATGGATGTGCCTTTGACAGGGTCTCTCCATGTGGCAATCCTCCTGCCTTGGCACCTTTTAGCTAGGACCAGAGGCACGTGTCACCATGTCCAGCCTATCCAGGTCGGGTCAGAAACACAACTTAGGCCTCCCTAGTGGCCCCAGCCTCACCCAGAGGCACCCTCCCACTTGTGCCGATACGATTGGGCCTGTAGTAACTATTTTTCTCAGACTGTATGCCCACTATGTATTGCAGAGGTGGAGATGGGTCCAGATGACAGATGTTCTGACATCTCAACACCTGGCCGCCACAATCACCAGTGCGAGAATGTCAGTCCGAGGTCATGTGCCTGCTACTAAGCGTACCTAGAAGTAACCTGTTTAAAAACTACTGGCTATACCTATCATACGGCCCTATCCGGCTGTCAGTGAGCTGGGAAACGTGGGGAGGATATAGATACTTAGCAGTAAATGTCTCTGACACACCAATCGAAGCTGGCTCAAACAATAAAGGGGATTTGTGGATTGAAGAAACTGGTAAGCCAGAGATAGGGCAGACTTCTTAGAGGATTCATCTCTCCATCTTGCTCCTTCATAACCAATGACTGTCACCAAGCAAGACAATAGTCAAGACTGCTCTAAACCAGTCGGGTTTAGCCGGTGTTTCCCCCCAGCCTTTACAGTGTTAGCTACCGACAGAAAATCTGGGCCCTGTTAGAAAAGAGAAGGAAAGAAAGAATGCTGGGTGAGCGCCCAACAAAGGTAAACACTTATGCAATAAAGAACATGTTGGGACCAGCAGATGGTGTAATGGTTATGTCACCAGACTCCCACATACTCAACTGCGGCTCAAGTCCCAGACCCAGTGGTTTAAAACTCATGCCAGGCACACATGCATGCCTGCCCCAAACCCTGAGAAGATAATGCAAGAGAAGGGATTATGGTATGGCCATTCCCCCTGGGCGTGATTTCTCACACATGCCCTATAAGCAAAAATCTCTCTTAAAAAAAGAAAAAGAAAAAGAAGAACATGCATACCCTGAAGAAGCTGACCAAGGGTTGAGGAAATAAAGCATTCTCACACAAAACAACTGCATGAATTACAGCGCATAAGCAGAGAAGAAAACTCATTTTTCATAACCAAGAATGACTGCCAAAGAATCAAGGGTCAGTAAGGAAAGCCATGAGTACAACACATTAAAGTACAAAGAGAGTCAGAAAGATCGGGTAAAGACAAAGTACAAGAGGGGCCGGTAGGTGGGATGGTGGTTGAGGGCACTGGACTCCCACAGCCAACCACAGTTCAAGTTCTGGACCTGGAAGCTTGCTTTTTTGCTTTCTCTCTCTGTCTCTCACACACACACTCTGTCCTTCTCTGGTCAAATTAAAATAAATAAATAAAGTTAAATGTAATGATTCTTTAAAGAATTATTTTATTTAACTTTATTTAACCTTATTTATTTTTCATTTGACCAGAGAAGAACAGAGAGAGAGGGAAAGTGAGAAAGCAAGCTGCCAGGTCCGGGACTTGAACTATAGTCAAACATGTGAGAGTCCAGCGCCCTTACCCATCACACCACCTGCTGGCCCTGTAACGATTTTTTTTTAGAAAAAGAAAAAAGACTAAGTAAGAGAGGCCTTATAATACAAATGCTTTAAAACAACAACAGCAGAAACCAAAGGATAATGAAAGAAACCATTCCCAAAAAAAGTGTTGGGCAACACTAACAGCACCTCTTAAACAATTCTGCACCTTCAAACTGACCAGGTAATAGATTACAGAACCAAACACATATCTTTTTTGTTTGTTTTAACATTTATTTATTTGTTGTGATTTTTCAAGCCGTTGGGTCCAGGACTTGAACCACAATTAGCCATGTGGGAATCCAGCCCGTTAACCACCACACCATCTGCAGGTCCCCCCCAAATGCATAATTCTTAAATAAAGTCTGCTCTGAATTATTTTGTGTGTGTCTGAAAAACAGCAGCCTTAAACTGTCTTATGGGTAGTCACCAGAGTACCAGACCCCAGATCTGATTCCACTAAACTAGGTTAAATTTACATAAAATGTTTATACCACATACACATTCTGTATTACAAAATCAGCCCTGGGCCTCTAGAGGAACATGCAAAAACAAGTTCCAGAAATTTGGAAAATAAAAAACATGAGTAAGAAGTAATGAGAAATATAGTCAGATGTAAAGTCAGGTCATCTGGGGGCCCTGTCCACTGGAACTGTAAGGCTGACCAGCCCCAACCCTTTCCTCTTCCTCTCTCATACTCCCTAACCTCTTTTCCCAGGGTACCTGCACTGTTTCTAATTTCCAAAGGCCTGGGAAGGAGAAAGGAAATATAAAGCCCAACTCATCACTTTACAAAAGCCTGACATATTCTCACCAAAACCTGCTTTTCGTCATACAGAAATGGCAGTAATCCCAGGTTTTACTTTCGCAATTCGAGAAAATAAATAGGCTAAATATTCTCAACTGCTCACTCTTTCTCCAGGAAGTTGGAAACAAAGATGATGGATTGGTCTGAGTCCAATCAAGGAAAAAAAAAAAAAAAAAAAAAAAAACTCACATAGTACATTGGATAAGGGAAGTCGAACGCAAAGAATTATTCACTCTAACGGGATTGGCATAACGAAGAACTGGCTGCTTAGAAGAGAATGCTAACGGGTATAGGCGCACCTCTACCCATAGGGCTGAGACAGTGGGCCCACAGAACTGCGCCCTGTTTTCCCTAGGAATGAGATCCAGATCTTTTTGGAGCAGGCGCAGCCATGGCAGAGCGCCATGTAGGCACTATACCCTTAAAACTTGCTGGAAAACCGCCTTTGGTAACTTGCCAGAAACTCACCCTCTAAAGGGTGTTAGGAAAAGCTGCTCTTAGGGAGGTGTCCCACCAGAGGCACCCAGTTACAAAGTGTCGCCTGAGGGGGATGCTGCTGAGGCATACGGTCAACCGATGGGCGTCGTTGACCACCGTACACTACAGGAGCCTGCGTTGCGGAAGCGGTAAACAGCAGTAGCCGGGGCTACAGAAGCGCACACCCCAGGGCCGCGGCGCTGGGGAAGCCGCACACGCCTGGGAGCAGGTGCTAGACAAGTTGCACAAGGCCACGGGAGCCAGCGCTGGAGAAGCCGCACGCGCCTGGGACCAAGCCTTGGAGAAGCCGCACACGCCCGGGAGCAGGTGCTGGAGGGCCGCACGCGCCTGGGAGACCGCGCCGGAGATGCGCACACGCCCGGGAACAGGTGCTGAGACAGCGCACATGCCTGGAAGGCTGCTCTGGGAAAGCTCCACACACTAAGGAGCCAGCGCTGGCAAAGCCGCGCGCATGCGTAGTCAGGCATGTGTGAGCCTGCGCTGCAGAAGCCGCGCACGCGCGGGAGAGTCTGCACCAAAGAAGCGGAGAAGCATATACATGCGCTAGAGTTGAGCTGGAGCTGGCCAAAGACACGAACACGTTCACACATGTGCGTGCATGTGTGCGCACATACGCCACACAAGTACATAGGAGGCAGCGCTGGAGAAATTGGATTTGTACTTTAAAATCTCATAAAGAAAAATCTAGGGACAGATGATTTTATGGGTGAATTTTATAAAATGGTTAAGTTAGAAATAATACCAATCCCTCAAAAATTCTGAAAAAATAGAGAGGAAAAACTTCCCAACTACTTCGAAAATGCCACTATTTTAATACCAGAACCAAAGATCACGAGGGAAAAAATTAATCAACATTCCTCATGAACATAGACACAAAATCCTAAACAAAACTATTGAATGAAGTCCAGCAATACATAAAAAGGATTATATAACATGACCAAGTGAGAGTTCTCTCAGGATTGCAAGATTAGTGTAACATTCACAAATCAATTAATGTAATAAATCATACTAAAAGAATGAAGGAATAAAACTACATGGTCATCTCAATATAAATAGAACAGCTACACTCCCAACATTTGTTCACTACAAGAATTCTCAACAATCCAGTAAAAGAAGGAAAGTCCTTCAACCTCGTGAAGAGTCTTTATGAAAAACATACGTGCTAACATCATACCTAACAGTAAAAGATTAAAAGCTTTCTCCCTAGGATCAGGAAGAATTCAAGAATGTCCAGTCTCTCCACTTCTATTCAGCAAGTATTAGAGGTGCTAAGCAGTACAATCAGCAAAAAAAATAAATAAGCAAATAAAAAGAAATTAAAAGCATCCAAGTGGAAAGAAACACTCTTTATTCACCGATGACACATGGTGTATGTAGAAAACTATGGATTACACACCAAAAAACCTGATGGAAGTAATAAAGTTCATCAAGGTTGCAATATAGGAAAACCAATTCTATTTTTATATACTGCCAATAAGCAATCCAATAGTTGGAAATTTTAAAAAAAAATTCTATTCACAATAGCATCAACATTGAAACACTTCAAAATAAATTTAACGAAAGAAGGGCAAAATTTGTACACTATTACTAAATACTGATGAAAGAAATTAAAGAGCTAAATAAGGGGCCAGCAGGTGGCAAAGAGGTTAGGCTGCTGGATCCCAAATGGCTGACTGCACGGTTCAAGTCCTGGATCGGCAAATTGAGATTCATGTTGGGTGCACGTGTGCACTTCCAAAATCCTGAGAGGAGAATGAAGAGGGGATTGCAGTATGGCCATATCCCTCAAAAGTGATTTCTTACTCCCTCCTCCCCAGCCCAGGAGCGTAGACACCCTATAGCAAAATCTAAAAAAAAAAAAAAAAAAGAAAACAGAAGTTTTGTTACCGAACTCAAATCAAGTTCGCTAGCCAAAGTGTTGTAAAACCAAGCGATAGGCACATGGTGTGATGAAGGAAAGTCCAGCTTTACTGCAAAGCACAAAGCAAGGAGAGAGGGCAGCTCATGCTGAAAAGACCCAGTCTCCCCGCGATGTTCCCCACATGCATTTTTAAGGACAAAAATTGGGGGAGAGGTCCCAGGTGCATGATCATTTCAGTGACTGGTTCAAGAGGGCGTGATCATCTCATGGGCATTCTTGATTGGTGAGGCCTTAGACAATCAAATTCCTCTTCAGGTGTCTGGAACCCTTCAGCCTGGAGTCTCTGAGCTCACAACCAGCAGTTTCCAGCCTACAGAACATCTTACATATTGAAATGAAAACCTTCTTTAAGTGAGAGTTTTAGAGGTCAAATGGCCCTCACTCATGGTCCATGTTGGTCATTATCATGACCAAAGTCTGAAGACTTACTCCTTACTCTGGGCCATTACAATGCAAATGGACTGTATATTTCAGGAACCCTAGAAAATACATTAGGGCGTTCTTGCTCGGTTTCAGTTTCAGGATATGATGATACAGCAATTCTACCCCAGCATCTAACAGATAAAATGCAGTTCCTACCAAAATCCACCACAGTGGGTGCTTTAGTTTTTGGGTTTTTGTTTTTGTCTTTGTTTTTTTTTTTTTTAATAAGCTGGTACTAGCATTTACATGAAAATGTAAGGAACCCAGAATAGCTAAAACAAATTAAAAAAACAAACAAAACAAGAAAACCATTAGATGACTTATACTACCTAATTTCAAGACTTATTGTAAGTACAAGATAGTATGTAAGTAATCAAGACAGTATGGGGAGTAGAAGTTGGTGTAATGGCTATGTCGCCAGACTCCTATGTGGTCAACCGCGGTTCAAGTCCCAGACCCAGTGGCTTAAACTCATGCTGGGCGCCTGTGCGTAAGTACCCAAGATCCTGAGAGGAGAATGAAGAAGAGATTGTGATGTGGCCATCCTCCTAGGGGGTGATTTCTCACTTTCTGTCTCCCTCTCTTTCTGGCAAGCACACACGCACTACAGCAAAAACCTCTTAAAAAAAAAAAAAAACCTTATGATGCTGATGTAAGAATAGGCATACAGGAACTGGCAGATCTGGCAGCTTGCCTTCTCACTTTCCTTTTCTCTCTCTCTCTTTGGTCAAATTGAAAAATAGTAATAATAAATAAAATTAAATAATTCTCTTTAAAAAAAAAAAATTAGGCATACAGATCACCAAAACAGAAATGAGACGCTAGAAATAGACCTTTATGCTATGGTCAACTCATTTATTTTATTACACGAGTAAGAGAGGCAGAGAGAAAGATAGCACAACACCCTCCGCAGGGTCTAACACACAGTCACCCTACCCTCAGCCAGCCTAGATCACGGACACATGCCTACCTGTCATCCCCAGAGAGGTCTCTGGCCACGAACCAGCAACCTTCTCGTGTGAGTCAGCATCACAAAGTATCATACTGTACTGCTACACCACCATCCGGCCCCTGAGCTCATTTTTGACAAGGGTGTCAAGGCCATTAAATAGGGAAAGTACAGGTTTTTTTCAACAAATGGTGGGACAACTGGATATCCTCATATGAAAAGATCAATTGGTACTTTTTTTATGAGACCTATATCATATGCAAAAATAACTATTGAACATAGACTTCAAGTATGATCCCCCAACAATTAAAAAACTAGACTTCCTCAAAATTAAAATCATGTGTTCCAAAAGATAGTCTTGAAGGCCCAGCAGGTGGCATGGAGGTTAAGGTGCTGGATCTCAAATGGCCAATTACACAGTCTGCATCTCAGACCCCGTGGCTTGAAAATCATGCTGGATGCCTGTACACACGTGTCCAAAATCCCAAGAGAAGACTGGAGGAGGGACTGTGACCTGGCCAACCCCCTAGGGATGATTTCTCACTTTCCCCTTCTCTCCCTCTCTCTGGCAAGCACACACACCGTATAGCCAAAATAAAAATAAAAATAAATAAAAAAATAACGATACCCTTGAGAAGATGAAAAGACAATAGATTTGGAGAAATTTCTTGCAAAACACTTATCTCATAATGGACGTGTATCCAGAATATGGAAAAATTACTTGCAACAATTCCAAAAGTTTACTGAATTTACTAAAAATGAATTCGTTGTTTAGAAAAATAGTATATAGCTTCAAAAGGCAGTTTTCATATGAACTCTGCCTTCTTGTAACTAGAGAAAAGTATCAGCAATGCCTTATCAAGGAAGTTTATAGGTTCTCCTGTAAGGGGGGGGTCTTACCAGGAATATGATTTTTACATACCCAGCAGTTTATCCAGGGCCTAACAGAACAGCCCAGATAACTTTACAAGGTCCTTCCCACTCCAAGTCAAAACAATCAATCAGAAAATGTTGTTTGATATTTAGTAAAAATAAAATGCTCAAGATTTACAATGTCATCTGAGCTTTTCTTCTTTTTTTAATTAAAAACTGTAATTAAAACTACAAATTCGATAAACTCCTCTAGGTGTTCTTTCATATTACAGTCAGTCATTCAGGATCCATAAACAGGAAGAGAAAATACACATATCTCAGCCTAAAATACTGATTTAAAAAACCATCTGGTACTGACTGCTAGCCTAATTTGTGGCTTTATCACTACCAACTTGGAACTAACATTCACGTGAGATTCCTCTGATTTTTTCTGAGGCCTCGATAATCAATCCAGCTTTTGACTAGCTAGGCTGGCCTCCTTGTGGCTGGTTTTCATAAATATAAAATTTGTATAATTGTTACTGGAACTACTTGCTAAAATATGGAACTGGTTAGAAATACTATTTATTTAAAAACGTACATGCATTTCCATACATGCAACATCATCCTCCACACCCAGCCAACTTTCATTACCAGACAGAACAAAATTACCAATATAAAGTTTGTCTCTTTTCTAAAGCTTTAGTAAATGTTTTCAAGACATCAAGAGGCATGACTGAATAATGAAAAAATGATTTAAAATGTCTAACATACAAAAATGTAACTAGTATGATTAGTCCAATTCTGAAGAAGTAAGGTCTTTTACTCCCAGGAAAGAGGTAAACAAGGCCCCTTACAGAATTTAGAAAACGAATTCTTTCTTGATACTGTCTTTGTTGTACTTGTGTATGAGTAAGGTATATGAGGGCTTTTCCCACGTGAACCTATTCTGCAACATTACCTTACATTCAAACATCAATTGAATTTAGGTTTAACCGATAAAATCACAATGAAAATGCACTCTATCAAAGCTCATGTAACATCCCTACACATGGTATGAATTCTATCATTTGTAACAACCTTCCTCCCCTCTTGAGCGGAGTAGTGAGAAAATGTTCTGAGCAGCGTATCACTGAAGGTGAGTGACATCCATAATTAGTTGCAGTTGGGTGGCCCAAAAGTGTTTGGCTCACTTGCTAAACTGTAAGCCAATCACATTAAAGTTTGGATGCATTAAATAAGACATAGGTTAGAATAAAACCAGGACCCCAAGAGCTTTCCAACAGTTTCAGATTGGAACAAAAATCCGGGCACATACAGGTCTTTTGCTGGAAAATTCCTTGGCCTCTCTCCTTAAGGTTCTCATCCCAAACTTCTTATGTTTCAAAAACTCAACATCTTTTCCCTCCTCCGGAGTGCTAGCCTATACACAGGATTATAGAGGGTTCACGGTTGTAAACGCGCTCCCCTAAAAAACTATAAACGAGCAAGCCAACAAACATCCCCCCCCCCTCGAAAAATCTCAAGGGCTTTGAACTCAATTTGGCCGGACACTCCAAAAGAGTTGTGGGGGCACGATCGCCCATAAGAAGCCCCCTCCGGTCCCGGTAAGAAAGGCACAGGGCGGGAGGGACAACAGCCGCGCCCCGGGCTCCTCTAATTGGGCCTCGCCCCCACCGGGTGCCCTGGAGGGGCTTGCGGGAGTGGGAGGCTGGGGGTGGAGAAGAGACTAGCTGCAGAGGGCAACGGGTTAAAAGAAGTGAGCTTTTCAAAGCTCCCAGGGATCCGAGGCAAAGAAGTTCACCTTTGCTCCTCTCCTTTGAAGAAGACATAGCTGCCTGCGTTTAAGGAACAAAAAGAACCAAAACGCCAACTCCCAGCTCCCATCACTCTGGGGGTTCCTTTCCGCGTGACCCCACCGCCGGCTCCACCCCTAGATCGCCCCGCCCCCCAGCCACGCCCTCGAATTCAGCCACGCCTCCTCGCAGGCCACGCCCCTGAGCTGGCGCCACCCGATGCTGCTTCCCACCTCCCCTCTTCAGCCCTTGCAGCCGGCTGGGGCCCCGCTCACCCACCTCGCGGCGTGGAGGCCACGGCCATTCTCGCGAGTCTTCCGTCGGCCCCCGGCCCGCCCTTAGCGCCCCCAGCTGACGTGTCGGTCAGACCCCCATGGAAAGCTGCCGCCCTCGCTTGGTCCTGCGGCCTCTCTCTTACCGGGTGGTCCTCGCCAGCGCTGCTTCAGCAGTTTAGACAGTGGCAGAAAGGAAGCCACCGCCCGGGTTCTGTGGCTTGAAAAGTTGGCCTCACTTCGTATTGGCCTTTTGTTTCGACTTTTTGGAATTTTCCCGCGGTCGTTCGGCAGCGGAGCCGCGCGCGCGCACGTGCCCGCAGTGCATCCTCGGGCCTGGCGATGGCGGGGCCTGTCGCGCTGGGATTCCGCCGTGGCCTGTGTGTGTTCCCCGCTCTTTTCCGGAAGGCTCTCGGGCGACGAGGACCCGGGAAACAAGTCCCGGGGTTTTCAATCCGGCTATTGCCCGTCTAACATTCTGTTCAAGATGTGAACTAAGAATCAGCCCTGCAGTGTAGCCGAGGCTTCGTAAAGGGGTGAAACCTCTAAGCACAGCCTGGGATGTGATATTCCTAACTGGTCTCAACAGCAACAGAAAGGCATGCTTCCTCCGTTAACGATCCCCCAGGGCGCCAAATCAGTTCCATACAGTTTGGATTCGGGGTTCACATCAGTTCAATGCTGTATTTAAGCCACTTACATAAATAGAAAGCAGCATTTCCGTTCATGTCAATGGTATTAGCCTGTCTGGGTAGTTTTACTTTTTTGAACCATTGAACCTGGTAATACTGAAGGTTTTTCATAAATGTTGGAGCTGTTTAAAAAGAGAGAAAGAAAAAAAAGTACCAAGAATCTGGGCCTAAAACTTTTTAAATTTCTTAAGTCAACGTCTCACAATCATAAAATTACGATTTCACATGTGTTTGCAAAGAAAGCTTATCTACCAGTCAGTGTATGCATGTAGTAAAAACAGCTCAATTACTGAAACACTTCCAACTATTAGGATGAAGGAATATCAAATTTACCAAAGAATACATGTAATTCAGTGATAAAGTAATTTGCCAAAATTAAGCAGCATTTAAATGATAAAGTTACTGTGGGGGATAGTGGCAGTAACAATTTTTTTAAAATTAAAGGGAAGTATCACAGGAACCTGATCCAGAGTTTGAGACAAAGTTGGCAGAATCTGCAACTATATGTGGGGGTCTTTTTTTTTGGAGAGGTTTTTGCTATAGGGCGCCTGCGCTCGCCAGACAGAGAGAGAGACAGAGAGACAGAAAGTGAGAAATCACCCCCCCAGGGGGGATGGCCACACTGCAATCCCTTCCCTTCTCCATTCTCCTCTAGGGATCTTGGGCACGCACGCACATGCGCCTGGCGTGAGTTTAAGCCACTGGGTCCCGGACTCCGTGGTTGACTACGTGGGAGTCCAGCGACATAGCCATTACGCTAACTGCTGGTCCCTGTGGGGGTCTTTAAAAAGCTCATGGAGGGCCCAGTAGTGGCATGGCTCTGGATACCCACATGGATGACCATGGTCAAGACCGCAGTTCCAGAGCTGGACCTGGCAGTTTGCTTTGTTGCTTTCCCTTTCTCTCCCTCTCTCTCTCTGGTCAAGTTTAAAAATAATAATAACAAATAGAAATCAATAAATAATAATTCTTTTAAAAGTCTGTGGAATTACCTATCATAAAAAAGCTATGCATGAGTTTTGAAACTTTGCACCAAATAAATTTATATTTTATTTTTACATTTCCACAGACTTCTGAAGTGACTTGAGTATTAAGAGCAAATATTTAAATCCATTCTTGAAACAAATTTTTTGAAGTACCTTCACTGTTAAAGAATTAGGTATTTAAATCCACTCTTGAAACAATTCCCTGCTAATGAAAAAGGCCTGTGCTTTTTCATGTGTGCATATTTTGATGTGGGTGAATTGATAGCAGGTCCTATGTAGACATAGACATGCTTGAGTGGCACCCCTCAGTAGCACCTTGGCCATAAGAAAGTCCGGTCTGTGGTATCAAATCATAAGTGAGTTAATGTTTAAGTCCTTATTTACCAGCAAGGAAAGCAATTAAACCATTTTTTTAGAGCAAATGTCTATTTTGATACTCAAATCCCTTTGCATATTTGTTGAAAAGTCATTTTATTGTTTGTAATTTTTTTAAGAGAGGTTTTTTTACTATAGGACATGTATAGTTGCCAAAGAGACAGACAGAAAGCTAGAAATCACCCCCCCTCCCAGAGGAGATGGTCATGCCACAATCCCTTCTCCTCCATTCTCCTCTTGAGATCTCGGGCACACATGCACACACACCCAGCGTGAGTTTGAAGCCACTGGATCTGGGACTCAAACTATGGTTGACTATGTGGAAGTCCAGCAACGTAACCATTACACCGTCTGTTAGGTCCTTAACCAAAACGCCAACTCCCAGCTCCCATCACTCTGGGGGGTCCTTTCCGCGTGACACCACCGCCGGCTCCACCCCTAGATCGCCCCGCCCCCAACCACGCCCTCGAATTCAGACACGCCTCCTCGCAGGCCACGCCCCTGAGCTGGCGCCACCCGATGCTGCTTCCCACCTCCCCTCTTCAGCCCTTGCAGCCGGCTGGGGCCCCCCCTGCCCCCC
>NW_006205008.1:584538-593253 GCF_000334495.1 Tupaia belangeri chinensis
GCTGAAGCAGTTTAGACAGTGGCAGAAAGGAAGCCACCGCCCGGGTTCTGTGGCTTGAAAAGTTGGCCTCACTTCGTATTGGCCTTTTGTTTCGACTTTTTGGAATTTTCCCGCGGTCGTTCGGCAGCGGAGCCGCGCGCGCGCACGTGCCCGCAGTGCATCCTGGGGCCTGGCGAGCGGCCCCGCGCGCTCCCGCTGCATCGCGGGAAAATTGCGGTGAATTTAGGGCCGGTGGGGCGGGGCGCAAGCCCAGGCGGAAGTCGGCCCGGCCGGGCCTGTCGCGCTGGGAGTCCGCCGTGGCCTGTGTGTGTTCCCCGCTCTTTTCCGGAAGGCTCTCGGGCGACGAGGACCCGGGAAACAAGTCCCGGGGTTTTCAATCCGGCTATTGCCCGTCTAACATTCTGTTCAAGATGTGAACTAAGAATCAGCCCTGCAGTGTAGCCGAGGCTTCGTAAAGGGGTGAAACCTCTAAGCACAGCCTGGGATGTGATATTCCTAACTGGTCTCAACAGCAACAGAAAGGCATGCTTCCTCCGTTAACGATCCCCCAGGGCGCCAAATCAGTTCCATACAGTTTGGATTCGGGGTTCACATCAGTTCAATGCTGTATTTAAGCCACTTACATAAATAGAAAGCAGCATTTCCGTTCATGTCAATGGTATTAGCCTGTCTGGGTAGTTTTACTTTTTTGAACCATTGAACCTGGTAATACTGAAGGTTTTTCATAAATGTTGGAGCTGTTTAAAAAGAGAGAAAGAAAAAAAAGTACCAAGAATCTGGGCCTAAAACTTTTTAAATTTCTTAAGTCAACGTCTCACAATCATAAAATTACGATTTCACATGTGTTTGCAAAGAAAGCTTATCTACCAGTCAGTGTATGCATGTAGTAAAAACAGCTCAATTACTGAAACACTTCCAACTATTAGGATGAAGGAATATCAAATTTACCAAAGAATACATGTAATTCAGTGATAAAGTAATTTGCCAAAATTAAGCAGCATTTAAATGATAAAGTTACTGTGGGGGATAGTGGCAGTAACAATTTTTTTAAAATTAAAGGGAAGTATCACAGGAACCTGATCCAGAGTTTGAGACAAAGTTGGCAGAATCTGCAACTATATGTGGGGGTCTTTTTTTTTGGAGAGGTTTTTGCTATAGGGCGCCTGCGCTCGCCAGACAGAGAGAGAGACAGAGAGACAGAAAGTGAGAAATCACCCCCCCAGGGGGGATGGCCACACTGCAATCCCTTCCCTTCTCCATTCTCCTCTAGGGATCTTGGGCACGCACGCACATGCGCCTGGCGTGAGTTTAAGCCACTGGGTCCCGGACTCCGTGGTTGACTACGTGGGAGTCCAGCGACATAGCCATTACGCTAACTGCTGGTCCCTGTGGGGGTCTTTAAAAAGCTCATGGAGGGCCCAGTAGTGGCATGGCTCTGGATACCCACATGGATGACCATGGTCAAGACCGCAGTTCCAGAGCTGGACCTGGCAGTTTGCTTTGTTGCTTTCCCTTTCTCTCCCTCTCTCTCTCTGGTCAAGTTTAAAAATAATAATAACAAATAGAAATCAATAAATAATAATTCTTTTAAAAGTCTGTGGAATTACCTATCATAAAAAAGCTATGCATGAGTTTTGAAACTTTGCACCAAATAAATTTATATTTTATTTTTACATTTCCACAGACTTCTGAAGTGACTTGAGTATTAAGAGCAAATATTTAAATCCATTCTTGAAACAAATTTTTTGAAGTACCTTCACTGTTAAAGAATTAGGTATTTAAATCCACTCTTGAAACAATTCCCTGCTAATGAAAAAGGCCTGTGCTTTTTCATGTGTGCATATTTTGATGTGGGTGAATTGATAGCAGGTCCTATGTAGACATAGACATGCTTGAGTGGCACCCCTCAGTAGCACCTTGGCCATAAGAAAGTCCGGTCTGTGGTATCAAATCATAAGTGAGTTAATGTTTAAGTCCTTATTTACCAGCAAGGAAAGCAATTAAACCATTTTTTTAGAGCAAATGTCTATTTTGATACTCAAATCCCTTTGCATATTTGTTGAAAAGTCATTTTATTGTTTGTAATTTTTTTAAGAGAGGTTTTTTTACTATAGGACATGTATAGTTGCCAAAGAGACAGACAGAAAGCTAGAAATCACCCCCCCTCCCAGAGGAGATGGTCATGCCACAATCCCTTCTCCTCCATTCTCCTCTTGAGATCTCGGGCACACATGCACACACACCCAGCGTGAGTTTGAAGCCACTGGATCTGGGACTCAAACTATGGTTGACTATGTGGAAGTCCAGCAACGTAACCATTACACCGTCTGTTAGGTCCTTATTTGTAATATTAATAATTGAAGTTAGGCCAGACTAAGGTGTGACAGTTAAGGCACCTGGATCCCAAAAGGTGACAGTGTAGTTCAAGTCCCAACAGCTTAAGAAACAAAGGGTATGGGACGAACAGATAGCATAGCAGTTATGTCACAGTACTTCCACATGGCTGACCACAGTTCAAGTCCTGCACCCAGTGGACTGAAAATCATGCTGGGCATGTGTGCATGCGTGCCCAAGATCCCAAGAGGTAAATGGAGGAGAAGGGATTGCAGTGTGGTCACCCCCCACGGGGAGTGATTCCTTGCCTTCCCTCTCACTGTGTGTGTGTGTGTGTGTGTGTGTGTGTGTGTGTGTGTGTATCTCACTCTGGTGAGCACGTGGCCTAGGACAAAAATCTCTTAAAAAGAGAAAGGAAGAAACACTGGGCACCTGTGTGTGTGACCAGAATCCCAATAGGAGGGAGAAATGGAGAAGAGATTGCAGTGTGACCATGCCCCAGGATAATGGTCTCTCGTTTTTCCCTTTCTCTCTATCTATCTGTCTCTCTCCAGCAAGTGTGAATTAAAAAAAATTGAGATCTGCTCTTATTGCAACTTTATGTCTTTTTAATTCAGTAGTTAATAAAGAATTTCTAGGCTGGAGCCAGCAGGTGGCGTGGTGGTGGAAGGCACTAGACTCCCACATGGCCAACCAGTGTTCAAGTCCTGGACCTGGTGGCTTGCTTTCTTAACTTCCCTCTCTCTGATCAAATTGGAAAATAATAATAAATGTAAATAAAATAACTTTTAAAAAAAGAAGAAGATTTTCTAGGCTCATCCAACTTTGCAGCATATGAAATAACACCATGTTTAGGCCTAATTAATTTGGATCTAAATGGGACACATATATAAGTCCAAATTCAAATATTTGTGGATTTATATCCATTCATTTTATCTGATGTCCACATGTATGGAGCTACCCTTACTAATAATTTAAGCACTAACAAGATGATCACTTAGTAAAATGCCTGAAAGTTTTCCAGAGAAACAAATACTTCAGTGCAAACTTTATTTTTAATTGGATCATAAAATTTAGTATATGTGCCTCTGGAAACAGTTGCATTGTAGTATGGATCCCAATCACAAATAATATGACAAAAGTGAAAAGGTATTTTAAATGAAAACTATTATATTTTTTACCTGAAAGGTTTCTATTATAGAAGGGAAAAACACCATCAACTGAGTGCCACCAACTTCTTCACTTTATCAAACCTTCCTTCAAACAAAGGCTGGTCAACAAACAAACAGAATCAAGTGTCCTGGATTCCACACTGTGGAAGTCCATGTAGTAAGAACTCCAACTTCGAGGTCAGCTGGTGGCACAGTGGTTACATTGCTGGACTCCCACATGGCCAGCCATGGTTAGAGTCCTGGACCTGGTGGCTTGAACATCATGCCAGGTGCATGTATTCATGTGCCCAAGATCCTGGGAGGAGAATGGAGGAGAAGGGATTGTGGTGATTTCTCACTTTCCTTTTCCTTTCCACTCTCTCTCTCTGTGTCTCTGACAAGCACAAGTGCCCTAACTCTCATTCGGCATCTAACACTTAACACTATCTGAACTATGGTTTTGATATTTACCCTTGGCATACCTCAATTGCGAATATTTTATGTGTGTTTATTAATTTGCAGGCACTGGTCTGATTTCTTTACTCGTGCTAGTTCCTTGAATTCTCATGGAGATCTTATGTGGTAAGTCATTTTCCAGTTTCACTGATAGAGAAACGGATACACAGGGGAATCTCTTGCGGTGCTATTGGAAGCTGGCTTCAAATTCAGGTAGATTAACTGGTGTTTGTGCTTCTCACTGCTTGTTATGAGCAAGAGCTCCTGCCCCAGGCTGATGGGATGAAAATAAGAGATGGGGTGATGTGATCCCAAAGGCTTATGGACTCTAATCACTACGTTGCTTTCCCACTAAAACATTCCAACTAGGGAAATGTAAGTTGAATTAGAGAAGAAAACAATGAGAATAATGTTGGTACAGAAATAGTTCAAGACAAGGAGCAAGTAGGGAGACTAGCAGTTAGCATAATGGCTATGTCGCTGGACTCCCATGTAGTCGACCATGGTTCGAGTCCCAGACAAAGTGGCTTAAACTCACGCTGGACACCTGTGCATGTATGCCCAAGATCCTGAGAGGAGAATGGAGGAAAAGGGATTGTGGTGTGGCCATTATTCCCCCTGGGGGGTGATTTCTCACTTTCTGTCTCTCTGTCTCTCGCTGTCTTCCTGGTGAGCACACACGCCCCATAGCAAAAACCTCAAAAAAAGAACTGGAGCAAGCAGGGCCCAGCCTGTGACATGATGGTTAAGAAGACTAGATCCCACGTGACCAGCTGCACAGTTCAAGTACCAGATTTGGTGGCTTGAAAAACATGCAAAGGGGAACGAGCAGTTAGCGTAATGGCTATGTCGCTGGACTCCCACGTAGTCGACCACGGTTCGTGTCCTGGACCCAGTGGCTTAAAACTCACACAGGATGCGTGTGCGTGCCCAAGATCCCGAGAGGAGAATGGAGGAGAAGGGACTGCGGCGTGACCATCCTCCCTGGGGGGTGATTTCTCGCTTTCTGTCTCTATGTCTCTCTCTGTCTGGCGAGTACATGCGCCTTATAGTGAAAAAACCTCTCAAAAGAAAAAAAAACATGCAAAGCACATGTGCCTGAAATCCCGAGAGGAGAATGGAGAAGGGATTGTGGCATGGCCATCACCCTGGGGGAATGCTTGCTCATTTTCTCTTTCTGTCTCTGTCTTTCTCCAGGGAGTACACACATCCTATAGCAAATTTTAAAAAAAATTTTTTCCAGTGGAGCCAGTAATAGTGAAGGTCTTTGATCTGCCACCTGGAAGGGAAAAAGCACTTGAGGTCAAGAAACATGGGAGTGCACATTAATGGGAAAAGGGATGTATGTTCAACAGTACCTGCTCTCCCCCACTCCCCCACACACATGCTCACACCGGTGGCTCAGCTAAAGGGATGCACTCAGGAGGACAGGGTTGTCCTAGTCCGCCCCCACTGTTTGCAACAGCAAATGGTACCAGAGTTAGTAACCTGACCCTCACTGAACCAATCAAACTATTGCTGGGGAATTTAGAATGGCAACACGAGAGATTATATCACCTCTATACCACAGAGACAAAGCCTCGTGTCAACCAAAGTTATTGGGGGAAGAAAAAAACATGACTAGCAAAGAACTGGTTCTCTGATTGGCAGAGAAAAGTGATAAAGAAATTGTGAAGCTATGTTACCTTGTAAGAGAGACTAGCTTCCATTTCTAACTTACTGATACTGGTTAAGCTTATTTACTTCCAGAGAAAGAAACCTCCCTCAACAGGGTCTTGATGTGTGATGCACCCCCACCCTCAGCCAACCCTAGATCACATGCATATGTGTGCCCAGCATACCCAGGAGGTCTCTGAATACAAACCAGGACCCTTCCCATATGGAGAGCACTATGCACTATGTTTTACTTCTGTGCCACCGTTTGGTCCCCTTAAGGGCAATTTTTACAAATAGGTTTTTGCTTTAGGGCTCATGCCCTCACTGGAGAGAGAGACAGAGACAGAGACAGTAAGAGAGAAAGTGAAAAAGCACCCCCCCAAGGTTATTATAAGGATATGATGTTATAAGGCATATATATATATATATATACTGATTGGACTAACTTTGGACTTCTTTTACAATAAAAAAAATTAAGTGTCTATTTTGTTTAAACTACTGTTATTGCAGGTCCCTGTGATTGGCAGCTCAACTCAGCTGAGGCACTATAGTAGGATGTAGAGCTATTGTGATGAAAAAAGAGGAAAAAAATGCCCTCTGCCCTCATGAAGCTTACTCTAGCGAGGAGAGAAGCTTCCTTTAATTGATCAGCATTACCCTCTTTTTTTTTTTTTTTTTTTTAGGTTTTTACCATAGGGTACATGTACTCAACAGAGAGAATGAAAGTGAGAAATTATCCTCCAGTGAGGATAGCTACAACACAATCCCTTCTTCTCTATTCATTTCTTGGGATTTCGTGGAAACATGATTTTCAGGCCACCAAATCTAGGACTTGAGCTACAGTGGCCCATGTGGGAGTCCAGTAGCCTAACCACGATGCCACCTGCTGGTCCCTCAATATCTCCTCGTTTTACAGCATAGATGAAGAGATATACGTAATTAAAATGAGGTCAACTCAAGAGAGTAGCAAGTCCCATTCAAAACAATAAAACTGAAGGGTTCTAAACAATACCAGGAGACAAGACAGAAAATTCTCTTATCTAATTATTAAAAAGTCTGTGAACTTTGTAGAATGGAGAAACAACTCTATCATTGTGCAACTTTAGACACAATTCCCAGAAAACAAAAACCCATCCTTCTTTTTCCACTAAGTATCAATACACCCTGTTTTAAAAGAACTTTAGCCAATGTTAGTCCAATTTTCCTTTAAAATATGCATTCCTATTTAGAGCATGCATGCCACCAATCATGGTATGTTATAACTAATATAGTGCATTTTTTATTACCTACAGAAAGTAATTAGTTACATTTTAAAATGAGCACATGGCTTAAAAATAGTTTTCCTCATAAGTATTTAATAATGATTCATTTAGCATGAAATTGATGTTAAAGCACTGCTAAGAATAAGCATTTAAAAAATTCCAATTGAAAACAAAAAATTATGCAGAGTTGTGATTTGATTAAGCCTGGCAACCATTAAATCAAATCTAAGTAAATTTCATCTCATTCTTGTATATTTCAGATAGACCCTTTAATTCCCAAAAAGACTAGGTAACTATTGGTGCATTAAATTAAGGTTGCAGTTCACGCAAGTCGTATGACTTCTTCATGATAAAGGAACAAACTTTGAACAACACTGATAGGTGTATATAGTATACTATCGGTCCTCAGGATCCAACATCTATGCAGGCAAGTGAAAGAAACTAAGATTCAGTGAGCACCTACTCTGTGTCAGTCATTCATTAGGTACTTTATTTTATTTTTTTTTTGAAACAAAGTTTTAATTTTTATTTTACATATTTATACATAAAACTTTCAAGGAACCCTCTGAATCCAACAGAATGTTAATAGCACATCTAAAAAGGAACTTCAGGTAGTCAACATCACAAAATGTTGAAAACTGATTAAAATATACATATTACGAAGAGCTACAACTTCACTACGAGGCAGGCATGTATGTTTTGACTTGAATAGCACCGTCATTTACAGTTCTTTAAAACTACAGTGAAGAATGAAAGTAGTCCATGGGAAAATACGGCTCCAACGTAAAACCTCCAAACAAATACGAATAAAGTTAAAACTACCCTCTTGGGTTAACCATGATTTGGGATGGTATAAGTACTGTACATTTTCTGTAACAATAGTTTATTAAAATGCCTGATATTAAGTGGCACAAGTACAAAATTAAAATAAATTAAGAAGCAAAGGCCAATCACTGGACGTTAAGCTTCAGACATTATCGATGACTAACACTGATGTTTCTGCGCCATCTTCAATAACAGCATTTTTACAATCACAGAAGCAAAAGAAATGCTAGCTTGACCCCTGGTGGGTGGCTTCTTTTCACTTTGCAGGCATTTTCTCTGCCATGTGCTTCTGCTGACTTTCAGCATGTGTGGTCAAGTCTTCGATGTCCACCAGCATGGCGTCCTGCTCTGTGTGCAGCTCATCCCGGATGAGGAGCAGCTGGACCAAGTCTTCATTCAAGCTTTCTTTCTGGGAGTAGAGATCATTGACTATCACTTGTAGCTGCCCAATAGTCATGTCTCTCAGGTCAGTGGGTTTCAAACTTCTTTTCATCAAGCATTCACTTATGTGAGGCAGAAGGTCAGCCACAGGAGACTTTTTCCTGTTCTGTTTTTCCACTTCTACTTGCATTTTGGCCATTGGTTTGGCCATGGTAAGGGCCATTTTGGCTTCTGCTTGCAATTTCTTTTGCCTTGTGAGGAAGTCCATGTCATCCAAGGATTCGGATTCCTCTTCAGCAGTGTCTCTGTCAGAATAGGAAGAACTCTGTTTGCTCATCGGAGATAGGGGGGTGTCCAAGCTGGTTTCAGTCTTACTGTCCTCAGCATCGCTGTCCTTATGGCTGCCACTGTCTTTGACAAAGCAGATCTGCAGGTTCATCCCACCAGTGTCTCTGTCAGAATAGGAAGAACTCTGTTTGCTCATCGGAGATAGGGGGGTGTCCAAGCTGGTTTCAGTCTTACTGTCCTCAGCATCGCTGTCCTTATGGCTGCCACTGTCTTTGACAAAGCAGATCTGCAGGTTCATCCCACTCTGCAGCCGGGAGGAGAGGCTTGGCTTCCCACTTTTTCTACAGCTGGTATAAATTCCT
>NW_006205008.1:593424-610400 GCF_000334495.1 Tupaia belangeri chinensis
GGTGGAGTTGGACTGCGAACTGGCACGGCTGCTGGTGCTGCTGCTGCCGCCGGCGTCACTGCCTAGATCCACCCCATCCTCTCGGTAATCTCCGCGTAACTCAGCCTCATATTAGCACAGGGATGCCCAGCCACCTGCGCGCGCATTTTTCAGACCAGGGGTCTTCGGACACGCACGGACTTTGTTTTAACCATTTTGTGCCAGGCGCGCCCCTGCACCCCGCCCCTAAGATTCTCTCTGGTACTTTTTTTTATTATTATTTTATTTGATTCCACTTCTCTGACATAATTTTATCATAGGTAAGTGTAACAAAACTGTCATTCCCATTGTGCACATAAACCAAACTGGCGAGCATCAGTGCTCTATTGCAAAAACCTTTTAAAAAAGAGAGAAACATTTTTAAATTTCTTATTTACTTTTATTTATTTTTGAGAGTTGTTCGTTTGTTTGTTTTGCTATAGGGTGCATGTGCTCATTGGAGACACAGAGAGAGACAAAGAGAGAGAAAGTGAGAAATCACCCCCCAGAGGGGATGCCACACCACAATCCCTTCCCCTCCATTCTCCTCTTGGGATCTTGGGCACACACGCACACACATGCACCAGTTGTGAGTTTCAAGCCACTGGGTCCGAGATTCAAATTGCAGTCTGCCATGTGGAAGTCCAGCCCCACAACCACTACACCACCTGCTGGTCCCCATTTTTTAATTTTTTGTTTTGTTTTAGAGGTTTTTGCCTTAGGGTATGTGCACTTGCCAGAAAGAGAGACAGAGACAGTGGGAGGGAAAGTGAGAAATCACCCTCTAGGGGGAATGGTCCCGCTGCAGTCCCTTCTCCTTCATTCTCTTCCCAAGATCTCAGGCATGCATGCACACGCGTCTGGTGTGAGTTTCCAGTTACCAGGTTCAAGACTCAAACCTCGGTTCGTTGTTTTTGTTTTTGCCATGTTGTGCATGTGCTCACCAGAGACAGAGAGAGAGAAAAGAGACAGAGACAGAGAGAAGGAAAGTGAGAAATCAACCCCTCCATGGGAGGATGGCAACACTGCAATTCCTTCTCCTGCATTCTCCTTTCAGGATCTTGGGCATGCATATACACGTACCCAGTAACGAGGTAGACCAAGTGAGAATCCAGTGCCTTAACCAACACACCAGTTGCTGACCCCAAGAGAGAACCATTTTTGATATTTCCAGTATCTTTTTCCTCTTCAGTAGAGACTCCTTTTTTTCCTTTTGTTCTTTTTTTTTTTTTTTTTTTTTTTTTTTTTGCTGTAGGGCGAGTGTACTCACCAGAGAGAGAGAGAGACAGAAAGTGAGAAATCACCCCCCAGAGGGGTTGGCCACACCTCAATCCCTTCTCTTCTATTTTCCTCTCAAGATCTTGGGCACACACATACTCCCAGCATGAGTTCTAAGTCAACAAGTTTGGGACTTGAACCATGGTCAACTACATGGGAATCCAGTGACATAACCACTAAACCATCTGATGGTCCCTTCAGTAGAGACTTCTATATCTCAAGGGAAAAAGATATTTGTAGGTATAAACTGAAATAAAACAAACAAAACAAAAAACAACAATGAAATTAAAACCTCACCCATTTATTTTTTTCTTCTACGGGAGTTCAAAGTCCCAAATCCGTCTCGGTGGTCTAAAGTCGAAGTGTTAGTAGGGTGATGCTTTTACTGGAAGTCTGAGAGGTGAATCTGTTTACTTGCTTTTTCTAACTTCTGGAGGATGCCTGTATTCCTTGGTTCCTGGTTTTTGTCATCCAATCTGTCCCTTTTAGACCCTGACCTTACTACCTCCTCCTTACATGGACTTTTACTGTCACACTGGGCCACTCAGGGTAATCTTTCCACCTCTAAACCCTTAGTTACATCTGCTAAGTCCCTTTTGCTATGTAAGGCACCATTTGCAAATTCTGGAGATTCAAACATGGACACTTTGGCAAGATCATTATTCACTCTGCCGCACTCCATCTATTTATTCAAAGGATTTTTTGTGACTCCATTTTCAGATAATGGTGCAGAATAGCCTTTGTATGCTGTTTCCGTTTTGAAAACAGTTTCGTCTCACATAACTTTTAGAAAATATTTTTCAGGGACCAGCATGTGGTGTAACGGTTACGTTGCTAGACTTCCACACAGTCAACCGCTGTTCGAATCCCAAACTTGGTGGCTTAAACCTCACACCGGGTACATGTGTGTGCCCAAGATCCTGAGAGGAGAATAGAGAAGAGATTGCAGCGTGGCAATCCCCCCCGGGGAGATGATCTCTCACTTTCTGTCTCTCCAGCAAGTGCACATACCCTAAATATAGCAAAAATCTCTCTAAAAAAAAAAAAAGAAGAAAAAATTTTCATTCAGCAAGGATTATTTGTTTCTTGTAGCATTTAATAAAAGTGTCTACTACTATTTACAGATGACTGTTTCTGAAACCGAATTTGCTTTAAATAACTAGTATCTGCTTACCTATCACAATTGGTACTAAGCAGCAATGACTGCATTGTTTGTCCAGCACCAGTAGTTAACCCACTAAACAGAGTGAACAGGCTTTCCCCACACATTGGGCACCTCTGCAAATTACGGCATTCAGCTTTGGGATAAAATCTGAAGTCTCATCGGTGCTCGATTTTACAGCTTCTTTAAATAACTTAGATTTCTTTCTTTTTTTTTTTTTTTTGGAGAGGTTTTTTTTTACAGGGCGTGTGCACTTGCTAGAAACACAGAGAAAAACAGACAGAAAGTGAGAAATCACCCCAAGGGGAATGGCCGCTCCACAATCCCTTCTCCTCCATTCTCCTCTTGGGATCTTGGGCACACACACACACACACCCAGCGTGAGTTTAAGCCACCGGGTCTGGGACTCGAACCAGGGTTGACTACGTGAGAGTCCAGCAACATAGCCATTACACCAGCTGCTGGTCCCTAGATTTCTTTTTTCTCCCTTGCGGACACATGACTTTGCATTGCTTTCTGGCCATTTCATATGTGTGTGTGTATGTGTGTGTGTATTTATGTGTGTGTGCATACATAAATATATATATACATATATATATAAATCACTCACACATATATATGTGTGTGTGTGTGTGTGTGTATTATTTATATAGGCTCTCAGCAAGACTATGCCCATCTTAAGAGCTACATCCAGGTCCCCTTCTTTCATATCTCTCAAGAATCTAGCAAAATATTAGACCAGAGAGAATAAGCAAATAGTTTACAGAGTTTAGCTTGAGGGGTGTTTTTGAAAAAAATTCATTGAAAATATTTCAAGTCAGATAATTTCGCAAAAAATCTTCTGACTTCACGTCTCTTAAAAATTTGGACCATGTAAGAGACAGTCTGTGCCAGCATTTCTGCCTGGCAGCCACACACTGGTGTTCAGAAGCAGTGCCCCCTGCCTCGGGCAGAGGTTCCCCAGCTCCATGGTCTCCATCCCATTCCAGACCTGCCCCATAAGCATTTTAGCTTGAGACTCATGTGCTTGCTACCCTTCAGAAATCCTTAGTGGCATCCTAATATATCCATTCATCACTCAAATATTGAGATTGCTTGTTAAACCCAAATTTGGCTCAGGAACTATTTGAGGGCATCTTTACAAAATGTTTGTAATGCGTAAGTTGTTCTTTAGGGTCTTAAATATCAAACTATAATCCATGAACCAGCATGAGTAGCCTCCATCTGGAATTTGTTAAAAGCTCTATTGGGGCCAGCAGGTGGCATGGTAGTTAAGGTGAATCTTACATGGCCGACTGCGCAGTTCGAGTCTCGAAGCTGATGGCTTGAAAAACATACCTGGCCTGTGTGTATGCTATCTGAACCACTTCACCTGCAGGTGCAAACTCTAAAATTCAATCTCCGTTTTGTTTCTTCCCATCCCTGTCCTTCTTCCTCCATCCTTTTACTGGTTTCTTTAGGGAGCCCCTTCTCAATAAATCACTTGCACACAAAAGGTCCATTTCTGGGTAACCAACATAAACATCTATTTTCTTGGCAGTTCCAAGTTATAATATAACTTAAGTGTTTCAACATTACTGCATCTGCCACATCCTCTTTTTAGCCACTCCCTCCCAAAACTCCAACTGTCTACTATCTGTTGGACTCCAATCTGGCCCAGCTTAATAATAATAATCTCTGTAGATGGTTACCTGCTGTTTAGGAAGGATTCTCACATACTTTTCTCACTTTATCTCATTGTTTTGTCTGGCGAGGATAATACTCCTTTCCCTTGAAAGACAGTGAAATGTATCCTTATAGAGCAGAAGTGAATTGCTCGAGTCACACAGTTCAAGAGTAGGAATCTCTCAGTCCACTTGTCATTCATTGTAAAATGGTAATAATGATAAGGATGAGATGATGATCATTTAAGTCAGGCTTTGGGTACAGAGTTAAGGTAATTATACTCTTCTGTTTGTGGTATAGGATCATCATTGGGCCTTTCGGGGTGCATTTTTTTCATTCATTCATTCATTCATTCATTTCCTTTTATCACCTATTTCTCACTTGCATTTCCCTGATCTCTCATTCCTTGATAAACAACTATTCTGATGTACTTAACGTGTATCTTTTATATGAGTTCTTGGAAAGTATGCGTTGTGTATTGGTGCAAGCTTTTTTTAATTAACACAAATTTTACAAGTCATAAAAACCATCTAGTTCTTTTTTTTTTTTTTTAAGAGATTTTTGCTATAGGGAGCGCTCGCCAGGAAAACAGAAAGAGACAGAGCCAGAAAGCGAGAAATCACCCCCCAGGGGGGATGGGCATGCTGCAATCCCTTCTCCTCCGTTCTCCTCTTGGGCTCTTGGGCGTGCACACACGTGCCTGGCGTGAGTTTAAGCCACTGGGTCTGGGACTCAAACTGCGGTCAACTACATGGGAGTCCAATGACAGCCATTACGCTAACTGCTGGTCCGGAGACCAGAGGAAATTTTAGGGGAGGTATAGATGTTGATAAATTTAAGACACTAGTGGGAGTAAATAAACATGAGTACAACCGCTGCATGAATAAAAATGCCATATAATGTAAATCAGTAGAGGAAATCTCAGAGTATCTAATGGAAAGCAAGAAAATAAGTTAATAAATTCAGGAACATATAATAGAAAATTTTATTTCTTACTATTCCATGTGTAGTGAAATGTATATCACTTTGTAAATTTAAAGACATTTTCAAAGTAATGCATGCACACTTGTTAAAATGTTCAATAATACAAGTATCACTATAAAAAAGTAATCAGCTTTACTGAAACAACAGTTTTCAATTCTTTTTTTTTTTTTTTTTGAGAGGTTTTCACTATAGGGCATGTGCGCTCGCCAGAAAGACAGAGAGAGACAGAGAGACAGAGAGACAGAAAGTGAGAAATCACCCCCCAGGAGGGATGGCCACACCACAATCCCTTCTCCTCCATTCTCCTCTCGGGATCTTGGGCACGCATGCACACGTGCCTGGCGTGAGTTTTACGCCACCGGGTCCGGGACGCGAACCGCGGTCAACTATGTGGGAGTCCAGCGACATAGCCATTACGCTAACTGCTGGTTCCCAACAGTTTTCAATTCTTTTAGCTGTTTCTTCTGGAATTTACTACCATATTTATAAATACTATATTCATACTGTTCTTTTTTAAAAGAATTATTTTATTTAACTTTATTTATTTACTTATTTATTTTAATTTGACCAGAGAGGGATAGAGTAAGAGAGAGAGAGCGGGAAAGTGAAAAAGCAAGCCACCAGGTCTAGGACTCGAACCCTGGTTGGCCATGTGGGAGTCCAGCACCCTTAACCACCATGGCACCTGCTGGGCCCCATACTGTTCTTGTTTTAAAGAATTATTTGTTCAACTGTATTTATTATTATTATTATTATTATTATTATTATTATTATTATTATTATTATTTAATTTGACCAGAGAGACAGAGAAAAGGAAAGTAAGAAAGCAATCATCCAGGTCCAGGACTTGAACCACAGTCAGCCATGTGGGAGTCCAGAGCCCTAACCACCATGCCACCTGCTGGTCCTATACTGTTCTTTTTGAAAAAAAGTATTTATATTTTTCCATGAGCTAGGAAGAGAGATAAAAAGAAACAGAGAGAGACAAGTACTCTCAACAGGATCTTCCTGCTGCAATCCACTACCAGCCCTAACCAACAAGGACCATGGCACTTGGGTGTGCAGCCAGCATATACAGGGACACTCTGGACACAGACCTGGGATCTCCCATGTGGCCTCAGCATTAAAGGCTGCGATGTTACCACTATGCCACTACAGCTGGGCCTTTATTGTTTTTCTTAATTTTTTCACTTAAGATACTGTATTACCTACTGACTTAAAACACCCCTACTACACACAAGCTCATTCTCTCTTTTGTTCTTTCTTTTACACACATGTAACACATACACACACACACACCCCTGCTTATTCCACACAAAACTACCAAGATAGTTATAGAAAAATTTCCCCCCAAGATAGTAATAGAATCATTTTTAAGTTAAAATTAAAGTCAGAGTTGACATTTCTATAGCTATGTAAACATCATTCACAGCTGAGCCACACAGTGTCCTATGACCCTTGACAGACACAGACACTTGTATCCCTACTTTAAAACTTGTGAACTTCAGGGAGGGCCAGCCAGCCAGTAGCATGGTGGTTGGGACTCCCACATGGCTGACTGCAGTTCAAGTCCTGGACCCAGAGGCTTGAAAATTATGCTAGGCACATGTGCATGTTTGCCAAAAATTCTGAGAGGAAAATAGAAGAAAAGGTATTGCAACTTGTTCATCTCCCCCAGGGGAGTGATTTCTCATTTTCCCTCTCTTTGTGTGTCTCTGTCTCTTTCTGGCAAGCACATATGCCCTATGGTAAAAATATTTAAAAAGTTAAAAACTTCTGAACTTTTCATCTGGGAATTTTTTTTTTTTTTTTGAGAGGTTTTTGCTATAGGGATCGTGCGCTTGCCAGAAAGACAGAGAGAGACAGAGAGATAGAAAGTGAGAAATCACCCCCCAGGGGGGATGGTCACACCACAATCCCTTCTCCTCTTGGGATCTTGGGCATGCACACAGACGTGCCCGGCATGAGTTTAAGTCACCAGGTCTGGGACTTGAACCGCAGTCGGCTGGCTACATGGGAGTTCAGTGACATAGCCATTACGCTAACTGCTGGTTCCTCATCTGGGAATTTTTCATGAATTATTCAGTTGTTTCCTTCCTTGCTTTCGTCATTTTCTGATTCTCTCTGAAATTTATGTTACACAAATGTTAGATTTTTATCTTAAATATTTCAATCTTGACATTTCTAAAATTGTACTCCTGGGGCTGGTGAGCAACACGGTGGTAACACAACTGTACCCCCATGTAAAGGCCCTGGGTTCATGTCCTGGAACCTCCTGGAGTCTGCTGAGTGTACATGTGCCTATGATCCAGGCCCACTGAGACGGGATGGAGCACAGTGTGAAGACCCTAGTGGGAGGGTTCTTGTCTCTCTCTCCCATGGAATAAATAAATAAATACACTTTTAAATAAAGGTGATTCATTCCTCACTCTCACCAAAACTTACTCTATCCACAGTTTTCCCCATCTTAGTAGATGGTAACTTGGTTCCAGTAAGAACCGAGGGAAAAGGCCTAGAGTCATCTTTGACTCTTCTGTCTCCTTCAGACCCCTCATCTAATTCTTCAGTGTTATGGTTTAGGTAATGGTTTGTCCCCCAATGCTTTGTGTTTTGGAATTTAGTCTTAGCAGTGACTATATGTCTCCTGGAAATTCATTTGTTCAGATTTACTTGTATTGTAAAGGTGTTAAGTGAAAATATGGATTCCTTAATGGTGTTTCAGGGTGAGGTCTTTGGATGTGATAATGTCTTAGGGTGGAGCCGCCATGACTAAGTTATAGCAGGTTTTTAAGGAGAGGAATGAGACTAGAACACCAAAGAGAAAGTCACACAGATACAGACCACGCTCTGCTCTGCTGAAGTTCTGCCTTCCACCGCTTTGTGACGCTTTTGGACTTTCCGGCCACCAGAACTGTGAGCTAGAATAAACCTCTATGTTCTCTCCTCTCTTTTTTTTTTTTTTTCCTTTTTAGAATTATTCATTTATTTCTATTTATTTATTATTATTTAAATTTGCTATAGGGCATGTGAGAGAAAGTGAGAAAACAAGCTGTCAGGTCTGGGATTTGAACCATGTTTGGCCACATGGGAGTCTAGTGTTTTAACCACCATGCGCCCTACTCATGCATTCGCTGGAGAGATAGAGAGACAGAAAGTGAGAAATCACCCCCCCCCAGAGGGATGGTCATGCTGTAATCGCTTCTCCATTCTCCTCTTCCTCTTGAGATTTTGAGCACACACGCACACAAGCCAGGTGTGAGTTTCCGGGTCCGGAACTCGAACCACAGTTGGCCATGTGAGAGTCCAGTGCCTTAACTACTATGGCACAGGCTGGTCCCCACATAGTTCTTCTAAAAGCCAAACAGCATGACACTCCTCTGCCAAACATACTCTACTGGCTCCCCATTTGACTCAGAAAAAGCCAAAGTCCGAAGCTTGGTCACCACAGCCCAGTGTGTCTGAATTCTTGCCATTGCTCTAGCGTCAATCCCTGTCAGTCTCCTCTTGGCTCACTGGGCTCCAGTCTCCTGGCCTTTTATCTCCTCCTCAAACTGAGAACCGAAGTTTCCACATCAGAGCCTTTGTATTAGCTGTAGCTTCTGTCCGCAGTGCTCTTTTTCCTCTCACTCTTTCAGGTCTTTGTTCACATATTCCTTGTGAATGAGGTATACTCTGCTTACTCTAAAATAGAAAAAATAAAAATCTTCAAAACTGGTCAGCAAATGGCATGGATGTTCAGGAGACTGGGTCCTACATGACCAGCTGTGTGGTTCAAATCCCAGACCTAGTGGCTTAAAAAACAGGTGTGTGCGTTCATGCTCCAAAAAATCCTGAGAGGAGAATGTATTGTGGCATGGCCATGTCCCCTGGGGGGTGTTTTCTCACTTTCTTTCTCTTTCTCTGTCTCTGCCAAGCACATGTGCCCTATAGAAAAAAAAAAAAACTACAAACCACTCCCAGCACTCCCAATCCTCTTACCCTTCTCTATTTTTTTCTTTGTGAACAAAGCTTTATCTCCTAACATACTATGTAACTGACCCAAGTATTATGTTTATTGTTCATTTTCTGACTCCTGCAATTACTATATGAAGTCTTTGAGAGCAAGGATCTTCTCTTGTTTTACTTCCTGACTGCAATAGTTTGGAGATTCCCCCCAAACCACACGTTGGAATTTGGTTGTATTGTAAAGATATTCGGTGAAAACTCTGTCCTTTCACAGTGTCCCAGAGTAGGGCCTTTAGATGTGATGTCATTAGGGCAGACCCTTGTAACTGAGTTCTGGTGTGTTTGTAAGAGGAAGAACAGAGCAGGCTGAAACTTACGGATAGCTGCTCTGCTCAAGATCCAGCCCTCCGCCATTTTGTGATGCCTTTGACCTTCCACATCGCCAGAATCCTAATTCAAATAATCCTCTATTAGCTTATATTCACCCAGTCTCGGGTATTTCTGTAAACAACATAATAATGGACTAGGACCCTGTATCCCGAGTACCTGGGCCAGAGCCTGGCACATAGCAGGCATTCAATGAATGAATGAAATTCTACTTCTCTTATCATTTATCTCCTAATTTTCTCTCTCATTGATTTTTTTTCTTTTAATTGCTGGGATATTTCTTCATCTTTATTTTCTGAATCTTTTGTTTAGTTTTAAACTTCTGAGATCATATTTACACAAAAGTTTGTTTTGTTTTCTAAATGTTCATGTTTATAACCTGTTTTGTGGCTACAATATTTTCTCTTATTTTTGACATTCTTTGAATTGTTTCTGATTCCCAAATTTCTCTATTTTCATTTCTGTTTCCATACTAAAAGATTAATTTAAATTTCATCTGACCGTCTATTCATATTTAAGCTGGAAGCATTAAGCATCACTGGAAATTCTTAATACCTGGATAGAAGCTATCAATGGGGTGGGCTTCAGCTGGTAGTAATAGGTGTCTCTGGACTTTGGGGAGGAGAATCTTGGATATCAACATTTATAGAATTGGAGAAAGAGAGCTGGTTAGTTTCTCAGCAGAGATGAATCCTATTAGCTCTTGACTGGGAATACACCTCAGTGTTAATGGAACCTTAGCAAATTATGGGGTAGGGTGAGGGTAAAGTGGTGGCTGAAAGTGTCTGGTTCAGTGTATAGATTTTCGCTTCAGTTTCTCAGCACAAAACTTTATCTTGCCCTAAGTTGGACCCTGTAGCCCCCTGATCAGAGTTCATGTAGTTCAACTTTTCTGTCTTCTGCTAGTGGAAGGGTGGGGTTATTCTCTGTATGTGGGCAAGGGGAACACAACCTGGGAATTAGACAATTTGCTACAAATGCCATCAACTTTCTTATTGTTCTTAGCTCTAGCCGGCACCTAAGCTTCTGAAGTACCCAGTCCTCTAATTTCTGAGCAATCCCAGAATTTAGCGGAGTAACTCTACGGCAGTCTTCTCATTTCCCAGGTGTTAGTTAGCCTCTTCGGCTTTGCTAAGACAGATGCCATCCAATGGTTTGCTTGCTGACTTCCAGGGCATTGCTGAGATGACTCTTATCATCGTTGTCTCCTCCACTTTCTTTTTTCTTATCAGTTTATGAATTTTAAATTTATTTTACTCTATTTTAATGGGGTTTGGAGAGGGAACAAAATTAAAGTGTAAAATCGCCAAATTTCATTGGAAGTGATTTGTGTTAAGTCCAGTATAAATATGTATGTAAAAATAAAGGAGTTTTATTTTCACTTTTTTTTGAGGGTTATTTTTTAGACTTTTTAATATCTCTTCAAATTAATTAAATTTTAGAGCTCACGCTACGTCTAGAAAATAAAGCTTTGGGAACTAAATGTACAGATAATCATAAGACTCTGATCCATGCGAATTTCATTTTGGTGGAAGTAAGAATCATCTACAGAACAAAGTTAAGCAAGAGCAGTTAGTCACGGTAATTATGAAAAACTACTTATTACATGAAGATGAATCACTGGTTTTAATTGAGATTAATGCATGTATTTAAAGTATTATTTCATTTTTATGTGTAGTTACATATAATGATCCAGGGGCCATGGAATTGAGTTCATATGAGGACGCTGATTAACAAATGAAATTAAGTTTTTCTCCCTATGTACTTATTGACATGGTACTATCTAAAAGGAATCCACTCCTGGGTCTGGATCATGGCACAGTGGTAAAATACAGTCTCTCAGGGAGGCTGACCCATGTGGGAAGGCTCCGTATTCACATATGGAAACCGCACTGAATATGCCAGGCATGTGCGTACCCATGATCTGGAGCTGGCTGGAGACGGATCATGGCATCAGGATCCTGTTGGGGGTGCAGTCCCTCTTTCTCTCTTGCTCACGGAATAAGTAAATAATGAACTTTTAAAAAGAATAAAAAATTAAAAAGTATTCTCTAAGGACAGTTAAGCATTCTTATTTTATTTTTTAATTAGCATAGATCTTGTGCACTTGCCAGAAAGAAAGACAGGAGGGAGAAAGCACTCAATAATGAGGCTTAGTCATGCTGCAATCTCCCCTTATCTCTCAATCCTGTTCTCTTAAGAACTTTGAAGATACTTGTTAAGCTTAATCTTCTATATTTTGAGTGATAAAAAACAAGGTTTTGCTTTTATTTTCAAATATAAAATATTGCATTGTTTTCACATTGCATTTTTCTCAATTCTCCAGATTTTTTTGTGAGAGATTTTTGCTATAGGGTGAGTGTACTTGCCTGAGAGACAGAGAGAGACAGAGAAACAGAAATCAAGAAATCACTCCTCAGAAGGTATACCCATTCCACAATCCCCTCTCTTCCACTCTCCTCTTGAGATTTTGGGTACGCGTGCACATGTGCCCAGAGTGAGTTTTAAGCCAATGGTCTAGGACTCAAACCGCAGTCAACTCTGTGGGAGTCCAGCAATGTAACCATTATGCCATCTACTGGTTCCAATTCTCCAGATTTTAATTAGTCCCCCTTCCTAGGAGCTGGAGGAAGGGCAAGTGACTTTACCAGGCTGATAATATTATATTCAGGATGATTGGGAACCAGCAGTTAGCGTAATGGCTATGTCGCTGGACTCCCACGTAGTCGACCGCGGTTTGCATCCCGGACCCGGTGGCTTAAAACTCACGCTGGGTGCGTGTGCATGCGTGCCCAAGATCTCGAGAGGAGAATGGAGGAGAACGGATTGCAGCATGACCATCCCCCCTGGGGGGTGATTCCTCGCTTTCTGTCTCTATGTCTTTCTCTGTCTGGCGAGTGCACACGCCCTATAGTGAAAAAAAAAAAAAAATCTCTCCAAAAAAAAAAATATTATATTCAGGATGATTTTAGAAGCAATCTTTTTTTTTTGCCTTATTCATGAGTATAACTTTTCTGTGACATTTTGGTTGACAGAGAGAATTTCAAACCATGTTTGTTACTATGGACATTGTGATATCAAAAGGGATTTATTCCCTTCCAACATAAATAAATTACATAGTATAACATCGATTTGAAAACTGAAACCATGGGACCAGCAGTTGGCATAATGGCTATGTCACTGGACTCCTATGTAGTCGACGGCGGTTTGAGTCCTGGACCGGCGACTTAAACTCATGCCGGGCGTGTGTGCGTGTGTGTCCAGGATCCCGAGAGGAGAATGGAGGAGAAGGGATTGTGGCATGGCCATCCCCCCCGGGGGAGGTGATTTCTCGCTTTCTGTCTCTCTCTCTTTCTGGCGAGCGCACGCGCCCTATAGCAAAAACCTCTGCAAAAAAAAGAAAACTGAAACCAGGCCAGCCCATGGCCTAGTGGTTAAGACGACTGGCTCCAACATGGCTGACTTTACAGTCTGCGTCTTGGACTCAGTGGCTTAAGAAACATGCTGGGCACATATGTGTGCATGTCCAGCCCCAAAAGAGGTAGAAATGGAGGAGAAGGGATTGCAGTGTTGTCATGCCTCAATGTGGAGTGCTTTCTTGCTTACCTTCTCTCTCTCTGTTTTTCTCCCAGGGCACGTGTGCTCAATGACAAAAAAAGACACAAAATAAACTGAAACTTAGATTAGTTGGTGGTGCAGAATGGCAGACTAGTGATGCAGCTGGACCCATAGGGACAAGTCCTGAATGCACACCCCAGGACCTCCTGCACACACCAGGCACATGTGTACCTGCGATCGGGGTTGGCTGAGACTACGTGTGGTTTGCAGCATAGAGACCCCATTAGGGGTACCTGTCTCTCTCTCTCTGTCTTTCTCTCTACCTGATTCTTTCTCTCGTGGAGGAAATGAATAAATAAACTGAAGGAAAAAAAAACAAACTAGAATTAATTACATGTCTTTGCAATAGGAGACAGTATGAAGTTATCTCACAAAGATTAACTATATCATGTTTTACATCTCCTCTACAACCACAACACTGTGATTATTTTGCTGTTTTAATAACCTTTATGTAATACAACTAACTAATAAACATATACATAAAAACACAAATTTAAAACTAGATAAATTGGACTTTATTGAAGTTAAAAACTTTCATGCTGCAAATGACACCATCGAGAAAGTAGAGAGATGATCCCTGTTATGAAAGGAAATATTTGCAAATCACATACCTTCTGAGGGACTGTATCTAAAATATATAAAGGACTCCTATGATTCAAGAATGAAAAGATGACTCAATGTGAAAAATCGGCAAATTATTTGAATAAGCACTTTTCTAAAGTAGATATACATGTGGGTAACAAGCATGTGAAAAGATTCTCAACATTGGGGAGATGGAAATAAAAGCCACAATGAGGTACCATTACAGTGACTTTAATTAAAAAAAAACAAAAAAGATACAATATCAAGTGTTTGTGACTATGTGGAGAATGGGACCCTCACACATTACTCGGGATATACTGATAAAATACACAGCCATTTTGGAAAAACAGTAGTCTCTCAAAATATTAAATATGCAGTTACCAAATGACCCTGCAATTCTACTCCTAGGCATATACTTAAAAAGAACTGAAAACATATGTCCACACAAAAACTTTCACACAAATTTTTATAACAGCATTATTCTTTTTTTTTTTTTTTTAAGAGATTTTCGCTACAGGGCACATGTGCTCACCAAAGAAAAAGAGAGACAGAAAGCGAGAAATCACCTGCCAGAGGGGATGGCCACATTGCAATCCATTCTCCTCTTGGGATTTTGGGCACGCACACACATGTGCACAGCATGAATTTTTTTAAAAAAGAATGATTTTATTTGACTTTATTTATTTATTTATTCATTCATTATTCAGACATAAAATCGCTACACATTATTTAGACTATGAAGAGACCTCACCCAGCATGATATACACCTCAGACCAGCCCAGTTGAGACCACCATACACATCCTCATCAACAGATAATGAACCTTATCTGTGTCCCACAAGAGTCTTACCTTTCCATTTATTTATTGAGCAGAGATGGACAGAGTAAGAGAGAGAGGGGGACGATGAGAAAGCAAGACTCCAGGTCTGGAACTTGAATCACACCCAGACGTGTGGGAGTCCAGTGCCCTTTACCATCATACCACCTGCCAGCTCCCCCAGCGTGAGTTTTAAGCCACCAGGTTCAGGACTCGAACTGTAGTCGACTATATGGGAGTCCAGTGACGTAACCATTACACCATCTGCTGATGCTCAAAGCATTATTCTTAATAATCAAAAAATGGAGACAACCCAAATGTTCATAAACCTATGAATGGATAAGCAAATATGGTCTAATCACAGAATAGGATATTATTCAGCCACGAAAAACAATGAAGTGCTGATATGCTCCAACCTGGACGAACCTTGAAAACACTATGCGAAATGAAAGAAATCACTCATAGAAGGCCATGGATTATACGATTCCATTTACATAAAATGTCCAGGATAGGTAAATCAACAGAGATAGAAAATAGATTAGTGTTTGCAAGGAGGGGGAGCAGGTAGGGTAGTGACTGTTGATGACTACGGAGTGTCTTTTGGAGGTGATAGAAGTGTTCTGGAATTAGGCCCAGCCGCAGGGGCGCAGGCAGTGGGAGGCTGCTCTGTAAGGCTGGTGGCCATGTGGAAACTCTGGTTCACATCTCGGGTCTGCTTAAGCAACCCAGACATGCCCACAGACACCTCAGCAATCCTGGCCAGTGCAGGGCTTGGGGAGGTTTTAGCATAAGGAACTGTTGAGGATGCTTTCTCTGTTTCTCAAGGAATAAACCAGTAAGTAAGTTTTAAAATGTTCTGGAATTGAATGGTGCTCACTGGTATATAACATTGTGAATATACAGAAACCACTGGATTGTACCTTTTTCTTTTTTAAGACAGGGTGTCTACCAGGTTGGGATCCTCCTGCCATAGCCTCCCAGCTGTGACTACAGGTACACCATCACACTCGGCTTTTTTTTTTCAGATAGAGTCCCACCAGGTTGCCCAGGCCAGCCTAAGCTTGCAATCCTCCTGCTTCAGCCTTCCAAGTAGCTGGGATTACAAGCACAGGCTCTGGCACCTGGTCATTCAGCTGGACTGGGAATCGAGCCTGGGCCTCCCATGTGGTCCCAGCCTGAAGAACACAGCATCTCAGCAGCCTATGCCACTATGGCTGGGCCTGTGTTGCACATTTTTAAAGGCACATGAATGATATCTCAAGCTATTATTAAAAAGAATTATTTTTTATCTTAAAAACCATTTTACCAGGTAGTTGTTGGAATCAAGAGCTGACAAGATCTACACAATGCATTTTCTTACTGGATTTCTTAAGGCTCTTTTAAAACCCACCTCTGGGGGCTAGCAGGTGGTGTGGTGGTTAAGGCACTGGACTCACACATGGCTGACTGCAGTTTGAGTCCTGGACCTGGCGGCTTTCTCACTTTTCCTCTCTTTCTCTGATCAAATAAAAAAAAACATACAACTAAAAAATAATCCTTTTTGAAATGATTTATTTAATTTTATTCATTCATTCTTTTTTTTTAATTTGACCCGCGACAGACACAGAGAGAAAGGGAAAATAAGAAAGCAAGCCACTAGGTCCAGGAATTGAACTGTGGTCAGCTATGTGGGAGTGTCCAGTGCCTCAACTACTAAGCCACCTGCTGGCTCCTAAATAAATAAGTCTTTAAAAATAAAAAAGCCGGGACAGGCAGATGTTGTAATGATTCCATCACTGGACTGCAACATGGTTGATCATTGCTGGAGTCCTGGACCCAGCAGCGTAAAATTCACACTGTGCGCACATGCATGCGTGCCCAAGATCCTGAGAAAAGAATGAAGGAGAAGGGATTGTGGCATGGCCATCTCCCCTGGGAGGTGATTTCTCACTTTCTGTCTCTCTGTCTCTTTCTGCCTCTCTCGTGAGCACATGTGCCCCATAGCAAAATTCTCTCTCACTAAAATAAATAAATAAATAAGTAAATAAAATTCCCTGCTCCTCTTCCACATGCTACTTTTCTGTTAAAGAAACCCCTGAATTACTACAACCGCTTGTACTTGCATTGGAGTCACGGACTCGCCTCTGTTAATGCTCCACCTTCAGTCTGGAAGAAAAGCCTGGGCTTCTGGAAAGGGAAACTCTGACCTTTCGAAGACTTAGATTCAGCCTGCTTCTCTCGGCATCCCCTCCAGTCCTCCCCTCGACCTCCCTGGTTGCTGACCTCACCTCGTTCTCCATTACCCTTCAGCCAGCCTGGCCTCCCCAGGGTGGCACAGAGAATTGCAGCTCCAGATGTGAACTGACCAGGGAAGCGTCCATCGGGATAATTATTTCCCTTGATCTGGACGCCATCCTTCTGTTCTGTTAATTTAGAATCTCATTAGCTAGTTCATTCTCTGGCTATCACACTCTTGACTCACTTTGCCCTCGCAATCAACTACAGCACCCAACCCATGTTTATATGTATGTCTGTTTTCCCA
>NW_006205008.1:611594-625674 GCF_000334495.1 Tupaia belangeri chinensis
TCTTTCTCTTTCTCTTTCTCTTTCTCTTTCTCTTTCTCTCTCTCTCTCCCTCTCTCTCTCTCTCTTTCTCTCACTCTCTGGTAAGTGCACACACTCTGTAGCAAATTAAAAGTAATAATAATGATAAATAAAATTAAATAAATATTTCTTTTAAAAAGAAGAAGAAGAAGTTGGCCTGTGTGTCCAACTAATACAAAATTTAATAATTAACCTTAAAAAAAAAAAAGTGCTAGGGCCAACAGGTGGCGTGGTGGTTGGGGTACTGGACGCACACATGGCTGACTGCAGTTTGAGTCCTGGACCTGGCGGCTTTCTCACTTTTCCTCTCTTTCTCTGATCAAATAAAAAAAAACATACAACTAAAAAATAATCCTTTTTGAAATGATTTATTTAATTTTATTCATTCATTCTTTTTTTTTAATTTGACCCGCGACAGACACAGAGAGAAAGGGAAAATAAGAAAGCAAGCCACTAGGTCCAGGAATTGAACTGTGGTCAGCTATGTGGGAGTGTCCAGTGCCTCAACTACTAAGCCACCTGCTGGCTCCTAAATAAATAAGTCTTTAAAAATAAAAAAGCCGGGACAGGCAGATGTTGTAATGATTCCATCACTGGACTGCAACATGGTTGATCATTGCTGGAGTCCTGGACCCAGCAGCGTAAAATTCACACTGTGCGCACATGCATGCGTGCCCAAGATCCTGAGAAAAGAATGAAGGAGAAGGGATTGTGGCATGGCCATCTCCCCTGGGAGGTGATTTCTCACTTTCTGTCTCTCTGTCTCTTTCTGCCTCTCTCGTGAGCACATGTGCCCCATAGCAAAATTCTCTCTCACTAAAATAAATAAATAAATAAGTAAATAAAATTCCCTGCTCCTCTTCCACATGCTACTTTTCTGTTAAAGAAACCCCTGAATTACTACAACCGCTTGTACTTGCATTGGAGTCACGGACTCGCCTCTGTTAATGCTCCACCTTCAGTCTGGAAGAAAAGCCTGGGCTTCTGGAAAGGGAAACTCTGACCTTTCGAAGACTTAGATTCTCATTAGCCTGCTTCTCTCAGCATCCCCTCCAGTCCTCCCCTCGACCTCCCTGGTTGCTGACCTCTGCCTGTTCTCCATTACCCTTCAGCCAGCCTGGCCTCCCCAGGGTGGCACAGAGAATTGCAGCTCCAGATGTGAACTGACCAGGGAAGCGTCCATCGGGATAATTATTTCCCTTGATCTGGACGCCATCCTTCTGTTAATATAAATTAGAATCTCATTAGCTAGTTCATTCTCTGGCTATCACACTCTTGACTCACTTTGCCCTCGCAATCAACTACAGCACCCAAGGCATGTTTATATGTATGTCTGTTTTCCCATATAAACGTCTGAGGTCAGATGTGTGCTTCACTGTGGAAATTTTGAACCTAAATGGAGGCTTTTATTTTTATTTATTTGCGTTTAATTTCATGAATGTCAATCCATCTGTACAGTTTATAGAGATCTTTTTGAACTCCAAGTGTTATGTTCCTCACTGAGAAGCATGTTTCTCTGTTGCGAAGTCAAATGGAAAACGAAACCTCTAGAGCTCCTTAAAAGACCTGCCTTCCCATGTAACGCTGATACATTGCCTCTTTGACCTCTTCGGTTTAATCAGCTATCAATCCACCGAACCGTACCATTACCCAGATCATGTGCTCTAAAGATTATGCAAGATTCTGGAAAGCGCCTGTCTGAAAGCAAAAAACTGTTCATTTATTTCCAAGAGCAGTTGATTTGTTTTTACCGTTCTTTGCAACTCACTGAATAATACGAGCTTTCCTTCATCTCAGGAATGACATGCAGCCCCCAAATTCCAAGACTAGATCGTTTTGCCTAAAAGTTTGATATCCACATTACTCTGCTCACAAATCTGTCATTTCTAATCTTTGGAATGTAATCTTTAAAAAAATTTTAAAAAGTCTCTTCAATTGTTTTAACACTCTTTTGCTCTTATTGTATTTCCGTTCTTTCACCTGGTCTACTTTGAATGTAGTCTTCTCCATTTGACATTTTAGACAAAAATATACATTGGCTTCAATATTTATCTCTCCATGAAAATATTTTCAAATATTATGAAATTTCTTAAGTGTTTCTTGATATTTATGTAGGATCTCTCAAATGACTCTTAGGATAAATACCATATGCGTACATCAGAACAATTCATTCATTTTTGCATCCTCTAGTAGAAAATGACAGGCTTAAATCTACTTTCTACTCTGCAGAAGAGAATGCACACAGTGACTGCCAAATCCAGCCATGAATGCAAGAAAGTCAACTCCAAGGTAAACTGAGAGACTCTGGGACTTCTTTTTGTAATGTTCTGAAAGAAAATCCTACATTCCCTAAATCCATAAAATGATAGGGCTTTAGGAGCGATCCGAAGACCGTGTGAACACGCTGGTGTGTCTTTTCTTTCCGTGACATGTGCTCTTGCAGAATCTCATTAGGCTCTGCGTCTGAACAGCCAAGCCTGGTGATGTGGACGTGGCCAGGTGAACTTGACGCACTGCCATTTCCACTGTCACTCATCCAAGGAACATTTGTGTCCAGGGCAGGTGTTCAGGAAGTGCTGGCTGGTTTAGGATTGCAAGGAGCTTGCCGCGCTCCCCCTGCTCGATGGGGTGATCATACTCTAGGAAGAGCTCGCATTCTTTTTCAACCAGGGCTGGCTCTGCATTCCAAATGGAAACCGGCCAAGCTCTGGACAACAACAGATGGCTCTGTCTCTGCAAGATGCAAACTTGATCCTGCTTGGAGAATTTTCCTGCTGCTTAAATAGTACACAAAGCGGTAAATAAGACAAATTCTGTTGAAATCCAATGTGGGGGGTGCGGGCAAGGCTTTTCTGTCAAAGAAGACATTTCAGAAACATCCCTGACCTGGAGAAGGCACATAGCTTTTGGGTCTGTAGCCCCCGTAGTGGAGGTACTGCGTTTCAGGGAGACACGCTGAATGTTACCATATTAATGGCACTCATAACTTTACTCGTAGATTAATGAGGATCTGAAAGATAGGGTAAGTCTGATCTGTTACTGGATAATGTGGTGATTAATGTCTGTGATGTAATAAGGAAGCCCTAATTAGGAAACTACAGGGGGAAAACCCCAGCAGGCTTTTTCACTTAACCAGAGCTTCTACCACCAAAAGAAATTTTTGAAGTGTCATTTAATAAGCTTTATGGACTCAGGATGTAAAATCAGAGTAAAGCCTATTACATGTTGGATGGAGTGAGTAACGTAACAATCCACAGAGACTTCATATCTTTCCTTATGAAAATTCCTAAATCAGAACAAATTACTGTGAAAATATGATTTGTGGTTACAATAATAAACCTCCTATGTTTGTGATGTTTCAGCTATATTTTATGGTCAGTTCTTTTAAGAATATGGAAAACATACGGCACCATTTTCAATGGGACACTCACCTGCAATCCAATTTTTACTCTTATTATAACTTTTCATAAATTCATTCAAAGTGTTAGTGGGCAAAAACAAAGGCTCCCATTTTAAAAGTGAATTTTATACCTTCTATTATTTGAGCCAATCCAAACATTTTAGGATGCCAGATCTTGATAATGGTTTTCCCAACATACACAACATATTTACATCAAATTACTACTTTGTATTGAAAGCAAATCCTGGAAATAAAAGCATAAAAAAAACCTTAGACTACCTTGCACATGCACATACCTTGTGGAAAAGAGATTTTCTTACATTTGAAATATATGTAGGTGGATGGATGGTCCCATGGCCTAGAGGAGGCACATAGTTACTGTGATTAATAGAGTTAGATCTCACATGGCCAGTCACACAGTTTGAATTTTGGCTGTGGTAGTTTGAAAAACATGCCAGCGACGTGTGCATGCACCTCCAGAATCTCGACAAAGGAACTGGGGGATGCTTTCTCCTGTTCCCTCCTCCTCTCTCTCTCTGTCAAGTGCATGTGTCCTCTGGCAAAAATGATAAAAATTAACATTGAAAACCAGAAATATATATTTGAAACAATGATACAGTCTTTTTAAAAATACTGGTAAAACATTTTTTTGCGTCCTATCTAGCAGTTTCTAGAGGTTAATGACCAGCTGAGGGGAGTCAGTGTCTAGGACTTTGCCAGAACTATTATCCTCAACCAATTATTAATTGTTAAAAATGTCTTGGGTCTAGAAGGACTGCTCTTGTACAAGATTAAGGAGAAGGAAATATGGACCTTTTCTTTAGAGTTTTTTTTGTTTTTTTGTTTTGTTTTTGTTTTTTAATTTCTTTAGGGTGTGTGTGCTCGCCAGAGAGACAGATGTCCATGGTCTTGATTGTGGGGATGGTTTCATGGGTCCACCTGGAGGGGATGGCCACACTGCAATCCCTTCTCCTCCATTCTCCTCTGGGGATTTTGGGCACGCACACCCAGCATGAGTTTCAAGCCACCAAGTTTGGTAGTCAAACTATAGTCAACTCTGTGGGAGTCCAACACCTCAACCACTAAGGTACCCGCTGGCCCCGGAAACACAGATTCTTAATAATGTCTTTATGTATTATGCCCTTTAATTTGGAATGTACATGGAATTATTGTTTTGTAGGCTGGCCAACCAGGTGGCTTAATCATAATTTAGCATTCTGCTCAACAATGCTATAATTAAATATCTTATACATAAAAAGGAAATATAGTCTATTCCTTTCTATCTACTTGGTTGCTTATGATTTTTCTATCTGTTCTCAGAGATGGGTTTGTATTTTTTTCTATAGCTTTTGTATTTGGATTTCTTCCTCTTAGAAAAGTTTACCCATTTGAATGTAAGTCCGCCACAATACTCAAAATGGTCTATTAGGAAACCAAGAAGTCCTCCCAAACTACTGCAATTAAAGCAACCACTGCATTTTTCAAGTCCCAGAGAATTTTCTCTGAATCCTTCAGTTTCACACATATCACTAAAGGCTTTGTATTGGGCAGGGGAAAATATCTTAGGTGTCTCTGTGGTGTCCGTTTTGGATTTAACATGTAATAGGCCCTTGAAATGCACATACTGGGGGCCAGGTTTTGGTGTAGCAACACGACTGGATCCACACACAGGAGTTGTTCACATCCTGGGACCTCCTTGAGCATTGTGGGCACACATGTGTGCCCGTGATCCAAGACGGCTGATTCTGGGGGTAGATGTGGAGTAAAGACCCTGTGGGGTGCTTGTCTCTCTGTCTTTCCCCGTCTCTCTCTCTCTCATAGAAAGAAGTAAATAATACGAACTTAAGAAAAACATTCTCATTGATTTACTGCATAATTATGAGTCAAGCTCCTTATGGGTGTCTTTAGATATTGGTTTATTGGGAAAGTCATGATGCATTTTTTTTTTCCATAGGAAAACACATCGTGACTTTCCCGAAGACCTAATATATTACCACTACTTATTTTTAAATAATCATGCTATATCAATGCAGCTGTTCAAAACAATAATGTCCATAGCACATAAAGCAGCAAAAGAAGAAAGTATGTAAAGTATGGTCCTATTTTAAAAAACAAGAAAGGAAAAGAAAGATAATCTTAAATGTTGCAAATGATTAAACACAACTTCAAAATTATACACTTAGGTGTCTCTTTTTTTAGAAAAAAAAAAAAAAAAGGAGAATTGCAAGAATAAAGATTAAGAGTGACCAGGCCCCGTGCTAGGGGGTTCTTTCTTTCTCTTTCTTGCTCTCTTTCTCTTTCTCTCTCTTGCACATACACTCTCTAGCTCAATAAAAAGAAAAGAAAAAGGTACAGAAAAATTAAACACCAGAATGACCTTGACAGAAAGCAACTGGAGGATGAGAAAGATTAATTTTAATGTATGCCCTCAAGAACCGTTCAGAGCAACCTACGCTCTACTTTTGTTTTTCAGCCACATTTTTTAGTTTCTTTCAACATGCAGTTTCTATGGGATAGGATTCCCAAGAAACTGCTAACAGCAGTTGCCTTGAGGGAGGGAAATTTGGCTGCTGGAAGAAGGGATTGACTGAAGGCAGCTCTGGCAGCTTGAAAAATACCAGAGCATGTATGCGTGTATCCCCCAAATCCCAACAGCGTGGAGAAATGGAAGGGATGTGACCACATGGTGTGACCACACTCCATCGGGGAAACTTTACTCCAGCTTTTCACTGTCCATGCATTTGTACCATTTGGATTTACCTACTCAAAAATACAAACTAAACTAAAAAAAAAAAAACTCCTAAAACAGTCTTTGGGTGGGAAAACGCAATTTTAAGATCTCATTCCTTTAAGGTTCCCTTTATACCTTTATCCCTTTAAGGTTCCCTGTAAAAACAGTAGCTATGCTTTCACCCTCCATGTTTCTTTGTAAGATTCTGAAAAAAAAGTTGAAAAAAATTAGTATACAATTTGCAGTCTGTATTAAGTGTATAAATTGAGAGATTTAATAGAAATGAAGAATGCATTGTGTCGAAAGTCTCTTTCAATCTCTCTGTAGATTTATATATTTATTATATATAAATATACATATGTTTACATATATATATATATATATATATCCTTATTCTGGGTACTCAATTGCAATGAAGAAATTTCAGGCATATTTGCAAACCATGAAGAGGTTTCAAACACTTAAAAAAAAAATACTATGGGGCCAGCAGGTGGTAAAATGGTTAAGGCACTGTACTCCCACCTGACCAACGGTGGTTTGAGTCGCAGACCTGGCAGCTTGAAACATGCTGGGCATATGTGCGTGTGTGCCCCCAATTCCAAGAGAATGGAAAGGAAAGGATTATGGCATGGCCATCCCCTCTGGAGGATGATTTCTCACTTTATCTCTCTCTGTTTCTCTGTGTCTCTGGTGATAGCATGCACCCTATAGCAAAAATCTCTCTTAAAAAAAAAGTTTACAGGGCCAGCAGATGGAATGGGGATTAAGGTACTGGACCCTACATGGTCAACTTCTCAGTTCATATCCCAGACAAGGTGGTTGGAAAATCATGCTGGGTATATGTGCGTGCATACCCAAACACCAGAGAGGAGACTGGAGGAGAAGGGATTGTGATACGACCATCCTCCTGGGAGGTGATTTCTCACTTTCTCTCACTCTGTCCCTGGAAAGCACATGTGCCTTGTAGCAAAACTTGGGGAAAACAATTCCCAGAAGGCATGTGTGCTCACCAAAGAGAGAGAGAGAGAGGAAGAGAGAGAAAGCACCTAGCGCGAGCACCCGCCATTGATCACACTGCAATCCCTTCTCCATTTCTCCGTGTGGGATCTGGCTCCTTTAACCACTATGCTACAGGGCCAGCCCTTAGACATTTTTAAAGAAAGTCATTTTTCTTCTCCTGATTTCAACTTCTTACCAACTTTGGTCTTCACTGAATAAAAAAAGTGTGGGGGTGTTGGACTGATAAATGTTGAAATACAGTGTGAGGAAACAAGAGAAGAAATCACCAGTATAAATGGTGCCGGCCTGCCTCTTTTAATCAGAAAACCACAGCTTTATTGGAAGCAGACTTCTCATAATAATAATAATGATGTCACGATTATTTGTATAAAAACACACTGAATAATCATATACACAATATTCCACCCACCTCCTAATGTTTCTAGTAAATCCCAAGGATACTATCCCTTAGACAGATGACGTCTTCCAGCATAGAACAGAAGAATGCTGGGCACTTTCCCCCTGCCCTTCGAGAGCTCCAGAGCTGTAACTCTGCAGTACATAAGAGCAATCCCTTGCTCTCAGATCCCTTGACCCATTTTTGCACTACTATCATTCTTCTATGACTTTCATTCTCAAGCTCAAAATATATGGCTGCCCTTCCAGGTGCCACATTCATTTCCCACGAAGGAAGAAGAGATAATGGAAGAGGACAACATGAATCTGCTAGAGGGGGCTGCCTCTTTTAATTAGGAAACCACAGCTTTCTTGGAAGGTGACTTCTCAGTGGCTGGTAGATAATCTTATTGGACAGAACTGTGTCCTGTGATCACATTAGCTTCCAGGGAGCTTGGAAAACAAAACTTCTTTAGCCAAGCATCTCACTGCCATGAACAAAATAATGGTTCTGTTAGGAAGAAGGGGAGAGTAATGATTAGGTAGGTGTGGTAGGTGGGATAATGGCCTCCAAAGATGTCCACATCCTAGTCCCTGGAATTTGTGATTATGTTACCATCTGTGGCAAAGGGGATTTTGCAGATGAGATTAAATTAAGGATTTTGTGATGCAAGGATTATCCTAGATTTCCTGGGTAGGCCAAATGTAATCACCTTATAAAAGAGAAGCAAGAGGGTTGGAATCAGAGAAGGAAATAGGATGATGGAAGTAGAAGTTGGAATGAGGTGAGGCCTTGTGTAAAGAGAAGTGTGCAGCACCTGGAAGATGGGAAACGCAAGGAAATGAGTTTTCTTGACTCCAAAAGGAATGGATGCCATTCACACTTTTTGTTTTAACCCTGCGAAGCCTACTTTGGCTTTATGACTTTTAGAACTGTTAGATAAGTGTGTGTGTGTGTGTGTGTGTGTGTGTGTGTGTATTAAATGCCAGAGGGCATGCATGAGGGGGAGAGAGGAAGAGCACTTCCCAATAGAACCTGTTCATACTTTTTCCTCCCATTTGCCATCCTGCCAGAAGCCGGGGTGCATATTTGCATCCAGCAGGTGTTTCAAGCTTCCAGGGTGCGACACCAGCCCTGGTCAGCCATGTGGGATCTGGCTTCCTCTGTGCAGCACCTAACCACTGTGCTATGGAGCCAGCCCTGGGTCATGTTGTTTTAAGCCACTAAGTTTGTGGTAATTTTTGTTTTCTACTTCTCTACAGGGCAATGCATTCACTGGAGAGAGCCAGCGAAAGAAGGAATATGAGAAAGCAAACCTGGGGAGGATGGCCATGCTGTAATCCCTTCTCCTTCATTCTCCTTTCAGGATTTTGTTTATGTAAACACACATGCCTGGTGTGTCTTTCAAGCCACTGGGTCTGGGACTTGAACCATGCAGTTGGTCATACAAGATCCAGATGCTTTACCCACCCAGTCCTCTGATAATTTTTTATGGCAGTTATAAGAGACTGATACAGCAGCCGACTAGCATTGTTCATCATGGAGCTTGAGTTACGAGGTATGACGAGGACTGCAGTGAGAAGACAAAGAAGTACGGGGGCATAGCAGCTTGGCAGGGTCAAACACACAGATGGAGGAAGGGTAGTCTGGGCTGGGGCAGTACGTGGACTCTCTCCTGCAGGGAGTGGCTGATGGATTATGGAGGGTATAGAACACAAACACATCAATCAATAAAAGACACTCACATGATGAATGTCTCTAACATGGGTGTTTGCTTTATTTTGTATTGGCAAAAGACTAATTCTTAGATGTAGTCACAGGCTACCAGGGATCCTGGGAGGGTCCTCTAGGCCAAACCCCTTCCAGATCATACTTGAGGAATTTCAGGCCTGAAGGTCTAGTGCTTACCCCAAGGCTGAGAATAGTAATCTCTTGACTTCTGTTTCAGCTCACACCTTCATGCTTATATGTGTTAGTGGGATTTCCAGAAAAAATATTGGATACCCAAATTACATTTGCATCTCATAGTGTAGTGGTTAAGTGTTTGCATTGGGAGCTGGATCCCATATGGCCTACTGAAATTTATGTGCTGGACCCGGTGGTTTGAGAATTATGCCAGGCACGTGTGTGTGTGCTCAAAATCCTGGTGGGATGTACAAACTAAGGAAGAAAGATAGAAGCATGACCATTGAGGACCCATTGAGGGGTCCTCTTTCTCTCTCTGGTGAACACACAAACCTGGCAATAACAACAACAACAAAATTGAATTTCAGATAAACAATGCAAATTTTTTACCATTAGTATTATATGAGTTTCCTATTGTTCCTCTAACAGATTATACTGGCTTAAAGCACCACGAGTTAATTTTACAGTACTATGTGTCAGAATTCCCACTGGGTCTCACTAGACCAAAATGAAGAGAGCTGATGTTTTCCTTGATAGATAGAAATTGAAAAAGTGGCCTCATAGAGGCAGAGGATTGAGACATGACTGCTAGAGGCTGGAAAGGATGGGGGATATGGAATAAAGGCATCTTGATTAGTGGAAATAAAATTACAGACAGATAGGCGGAACAGTGTCTAGCATTAAAAGATCCAGTGGAGAGAATATAAATGTAACAACTAGCTGTGTGCCTCACAGCATCTAAAGGGGGTGATTTTGAATGATCCCAACACAAGAAATGACAATTTGTTGTGATGATTGGGTATGCTGATATCCTGAATGAATCATTACGTGTATTATTATACTATGAAATCATATTGGACCTCCACAATTATGTACAATTATTGTATGCTAATAAAAAATATTTTACTGCCAGCAGGTGGTGGAGAGCTTAAGGTGGCTGGATCCCATATGGCCAAGTGAGGGTTCAAGTCCTGAATCTGGTAGCTTGAAAATCATTCTGGGCTTGTGTGTGCGTGTGCCCGAAACCCCTAGATGAGAACAGAGAAGGGATTGTAACATGGCCATCCTCCTGAGGGCTGATTTCTCACTTTTGTGCTCTCTCTCTGTCTTCAGTGAGAGCATGTACCCTACAGCAAAACAGAAACAAAATTTGAAAATAAAATCAAGGTGTTATTAAAGGAGAGCCTGTTGACTTGTCTATTCCAGTTTCTAGAAACTCATTGCATTCTTCAACTGGTGGACCTTTCTTCCGTCTTCAACATCTCTCTACTCTGACTCTCCTTTCTCCCTCTTACAAGGACTGTTGTGAGCCCATTGGGCCTGCCTAGATAATCCAGGATAATCTCACCTTCTATGAGCCTTAACTTAATCACTTTGGTAAAATCCCTTTTGACAGGTGAGAGCACATATTTACATGTTCCTGGTTTCAGGACATGGACATGTTGGGGGCCATTTTCCTGCTTAGTAAAGTATGCCTTAAATAGCATGAGACATACTTATACTAAAAAAAAAAATGTATTTCTCTGATATTGAAATTCAACTAGGCATGCTGTATTTTTATTTGCTAAATGTGGTCATCCCCTGGGACAGCCCGTGGAGTAGTGATTAAGGTGAATGAACCCCACAGGGCCAACTGCATGGTTTGAGACCTAAACCCACCAGCTCAAAAAACACTCTGTGCATGTGTGTGTGCCTGAAAATCCTGAGGAGAAAATGAAAGAGAAGGAATTGCAGCGCGACCATCTGCCCAAGTACCAGAGGGTACTTTCTCACTCTTTTTCTCTCTCTCTGTCTCTCTCCAGCAAGTGTGTGTGCCCTATGGCTAATTTATTAATAAAAAGGTAACCCCAAGTTTTATTAGGTGTGGATTGTTTGTATTCTCTTATAACATGATAATTATTACACTCAAGAATTTAACAATAAACACAAAATTGTATTTGGATTGGTGCACTCCTGTCAAAATAAATGTTTTTCCTTTTGTAAAATTGGATATTAGCCTTTTAATATTTTGCACTGTATTTTTAGTGAAAAGCTTCTAAGCAATTTCTATTAAATTAGTCTTCAACATAGACCCCTAAGAATAATTTAACCTAATGTAGCAGCCAGAGAGAAAAAAAATGCTAAGTATTTATTTTAGACATTTCCAATTTTCCCGAATGCCAAATGGTTCAATTCTCTCAACCAGTCCATTAATAAATCTGTTATCCAAACATGTGGGATCCTAACACGGCTTAGGTTGGCTGTACTCGATTATCAAGTGTATAGAATATCTTTTCCCTTTTAACCAAAACACATCAGGGGCAAGAAAAGGGGGAAGAGAGTGAGTTATCACAGCGTGATGGTTCGGAATTGACGTCTCCTTGCCTAGCTTTCTAAACAGCCTTGATTTCTACTTGAGCTAATTTCTGAATAACCCTCTGGAAAAGTCATCCCTGTAGACATTGGGGCCTTCTCTTGCTTGTCTCTTCTCCAGTCTGATGACTGGAAGGGTATCCCCTTCTAGTGAAGGGCAGCTAATTCCAGCTACTTCTGAACAGGAATTAGTCAAAATGTCTGCTCACATAAACGGCCTTGAAGCCTCCCTTAATGACCACTACATTACAAATGATTACAGGGCCAGCAGGTAGCATGGTGGCTAAGGCACTAGATCCCACATGGCCAACTGAATAGTTCAAGTCCCAAAACCCAGTGGCTTGAAAAACACACCAGGAACGTGTACATGTACGTCCCAAATCCTGAGAGGACAGTGGAGTAGAAGGGACTGTGACATGGTCATTTAAGAAAACACCCAAAGTTGTAATGTCATTGTTCCAAAGCACATTAACTAGTTTTACATCTAATTTGGTGATGTTATTTTAATTTCCTCTTTATTTATTTATTTGTTTGTTTTCAGTTTGCTAAAGGGTCTGTGCACTTGCTGGACAGAGACAGAAGAAAGAGAGAGAGAAAGGAAAAGTGAAACATCACTGCCCACTTCCGGAAGGATGGCCATGTAGCAATCCCCATTCCCCCATCCTCTTCCTGGGATTTTTGGGAATGGACACACACCACACCCGCCTGGTGTGTTTTCCAAGCCACCATGTCCGGGACGCAAATTGTGCAGTCAATCATGTGGGATCCAGCAGCCCCTATCTCCTCCACCTTTTGATCTTCTATTTTTAAAGTGTCTTTTCTGGGGACCAGCAGATCACATAATGGTTATGTCACTGGGTTCCCACATGGCTGACCATGGTTCGAGTCCTGGACCCGGCAGTTTGAAACTGACTCCAGGTGTGTGTGTGCATGTGCCCCAAATCCCCAGGAGAATGGAAGACAAAGGAGTGCAGCATGGCCATCCTCCCTGAAAGTGGCTACTTGCTTTCTGTCTCTCTGTCTCTCTGTCTCTGATGAACACATGTTCCATATAGGAAAAAAAAGAAAGCTCTCAAAAAAAAAAAAAAAAAAAACAAAAAACAGTCTTTTCTGATAAGCTTTAAGCCCTTATTTTTCAGAGGTCCTGAAAAACAGCTTCATCCTCTCACTGTATCCCTACTGATTAATGAATTGACAAGACCAGAAGGTGGCACAGCAGTAATGTGATGCTCTGTGAGCCTGACTCACATGGGAAAGCTCCAGGTTCACATCCCGAGATGCCCCAGAACACACTGAATACATACATGCCCATGACTCGAGGCTGTCTGGAACTGGGAGTGGAGCTTGGTGTGGGGACCCTGCTGGGAGTGGGGTGCTAATGCCTTGTATCTTTCTCTCTCCCTCTCTGTCTCTTTTACTCATGGAAGAAAAAAATAACTTTTTTTTTAATTCAGGAATTCATTTTAAAATAGAAAAACAATGGATTGAATAAAATTTGACAAGCGCTCATTCTACATTTGTTTGAGAGTCATGTTTAACTTTTTGAAAATTGTGCTTTATCCGTAGCTTAACACAGTCCATCTTTTTTATGTGAAGGATTTGCTTTGACAACTTTTTTCTTTTTCTTTTTTTAATTTAATTTATTTATTTAGAGAAGTTTTTGCTATAGGGCACGTGCGCTCACCAGAAAGATAGAGAGAGACAGAAAACGAGAAATCACCCCTCAGGGGGGATGGCCACACCTCAATCCCTTCTCCTCCATTCTCCTTTCGGGATCTTGGGCACACACACGCGCCTGGCTTGCGTTTAAGCCACCAGGTCCAGGATGTGAACCGTGGTCGACTATGTGGGAGTCCAGCGACATAGCCATTATGCTAACTGCTGATCCCGACAACCTTTCTTCTTTACAGGCAGTTTGAATGTCCAAATTTTTTAGCACGGTATTCAAGTTCCTTTATTTTCTGGTTCAAGTTCATGTCCTCCTCGCTGAAGTCTGCCTCAACTTCCCCTTTCCTAATTTATACTTTCTGCTTTTTGGACAGGGTCAGGTACCCCCTCATCTTTTGAGACCAGCATCCTGAATCCGTGTTTTTTGATAAATTGGACTATTTCTCTGTTCTTACAGCATGTGTCCTGGAGGTTAATTCAACTAGTATATTCCATCTCCCGGCCACGGTAAACACTTTGGGAGGTGTAGGTGTGCTATGACCCACCATGTTCAGTCAGCACTATCCTCAGGTCATTTACAGTAATGGCGTGACAAAATTACTCTCTTTCC
>NW_006205008.1:626193-630604 GCF_000334495.1 Tupaia belangeri chinensis
CTGGATGTGGGCAAAATCCCTGGAATTTGGTGGCAACCATCTTTAGACTAGGAGAGCTCCCAACCTTGGGTTGAAGTTAATATTCAGGAAGCAGGTCTGAAAATTGGAAGTAAATTTAGGCCCTAGTTTTGTTTCTGGATCAGGTCTTAAAATAAGCTTCCTGGGCCAGTTGGCCGTGCATCCATTATGCTACACTCTGCAAGGCTGACCATGAAAACGTTTCGAGTTCCGGTCTGGAGGCCTCCCTGAGTGTGCTGGGCATGTGTACGCCGTAATCTGGGGCTGGCGAAAGCTGGGACTGAATCATGGTGTGAATGCCTTATTGGAGAGTATTTCTCTCTCTGTCTCATGGAAGAAAAAATAAATACCTCCCCCCCCCCAAGAAAAAGCCTCACTTCTAGACTTTTCAGCTCAGTGAGTCAGTAGATCTCTTTGATCATTTCTGTTTGATTAAGGCTTTCTACTGTTTTCAGCCAAAGCATCCTAGCTGATAGGTATTTTTAAATAGGTTATTTTTAGATCCATTAATGTTTTCTGAATAACTTATTATCTGCCTACCTTCTGTCCAGAAAGAAACATCTCTGCATTCCCAGCCTCTTGTTCTGTTTCTGTCTCAGTTGGTATGTAATAAATTTTGCCTAAATTACTGTTTTGGGACCATACTCTAGATATTTTTGGTAGTAATGAGATAGAAATCTACTTTCTCCACCTTCTATAGACCTCGGTGTCTTTAAACTTCCGACGTTTGGTTACCTTCTCTGGTATCCTCATCTCACTAGGGGCCATGTGCATCTCTCCTACGGCATCCTCCCTGTCCACTTTTCTGGGATCTTCCCAAGAGACTATCCCTGGGTAATTAGCCAGGCTGGCAAACTGTGGGTTTAATAAAGCTCTAGATAAACACATCTATGTCATATGTAAACAAGATACATGTCATCACCTGCAACTTTGGATTTCAAAAATGAGTGTGGAGAGGCGAAGTAGTGGTGCCCTGGTAAAATGTGCTGAGAGGCTGAACCATGGGGAAAGGTTCTATGTTCATTTCTGGAGACCTTCCTGTACACGTTGGGCACATGGTGCTCATGATCTGGGCTGGCTGGACACCCTGAGGGTACTGTCTCCCTTCCTCTCTTTCTCTCTTTCTCTTTCTCTCTTTGTTTTTATCTCATGCATGGAAAAAAAATAAACTTAAGGAAAAAAAAAAACTCTTACGGAAATAGCATTAAATGTACAGATCCATTTTGAAATGTGTGGGCCTCATTTTCTAAGCAGCCTCATCTCAGGACCAGGCTGGGAAAATCACTTGAGAAAGAGATTTTTGCTGGCAGATTCAGAGGGTCTGAGAATGAATCTCTCAACTGGGCACAAATGCTGGGAAGGAAGTGCTTTGGAACCATCCCTCTCTGCTGACATTCACAACGTCTCCATCTGACAAGTGCACCTGTCCCACCCGAATAACCGTTTTTTTGACAATCATGCCAATTTTGTTTATCACACTTCTTGTATGTCTCTTGTGCAAAGAATGAGAACTCAAAACATCTGTGGGAAGAGTGAGCCTGCCGAAAGATTTTGTGCCTAATGTATTTGCATGCATTGGCACTGGCCAGAAAAAGCCCTTACTCTGAACTGACTTGAGTACATAGGAGCCACATAGATTTTAATAGCTTAAAATTGAATTCAGAAATTTCTTACACACCCCAAAAGCAAATTTGTCTGCTCTAATTCCTAAATAAAACTGGCATCAATTCTAAAAATATCGGATGACATAAGAGTGGGCCATGCCAGTCACATATCTCAGAAGTGATTCATTGCTGCGTAGTTTCCCAGAACCCACTTCATGTGGAACAAACTGTCGCTGATAATTTATGTATGATTAACCACTCCGTGTTAAAAGGAGAGAGAAATAACCGCTATCCACCTGGTTTTAGCACCAGAGGCCAGAAACTTCTTTCCTCCCAGCCACCTGGGGTCACTTAGGGAGGTGGTGTTACCGTTTAAACATGAAACACCCTCAATCCCTATGGTTCTTTCTCTCCCCCTTAATTCATGAAGTACCCAGAGGTAACAATAGCAAGTAGGTGTGTGAAGCACACACCCACACAAAGAAGTAGAATCGATGATTTGTGTCTTACGGATGTGTTAATGGGTCTGCTAACACTTCTTTCTTTCATTGATTTGGGACTTCATGATTTTACAAGCATGTAATATTAAACTCCTGGTGTTCCCACTTGAGGCACGACTGTGGGGATAGAGCAGATGGACACCCACGAGTTATTTTCAAAAGTAATGACCTGCCACACAGGGTCATTGCAGACTTTCATTTTGAAAGATGAGCATGAAATAGTTCTTTGTGGCATATGACTTTGTCCACATGTCAATACATGTTTTCTGTCCTCAGATTAGAAATCTTTTTTTTTTTCTTCTTTTTTTGGAGAGGTTTTTTGGTTATAGGGGTGCATGTGCTTGCCAGAAAGACAGAGAGAGAGGGAACCAGCAGTTAGCGTAATGGGTATGTCGCTGGACTCCCACGTAGTCGACTGCGGTTCACGTCCCAGACCCAGTGGCTTAAAACTCATGCCGGGTGTGTGTGTGTGTGTGAAGTGATTTCTCGCTTTCTGTCTCTATGTCTCTCTCTGTCTGTCTGGCGAGCGCACACGCCCTATAGCGAAAACCTCTCAAAAAAAAAAAAAAAATAGAAAGACAGAAAGAGACAGAGAGCGAGAAATCACCACCACCCCCCCAGGGGGGGATGGCCACACTGCAATCCCCTCTCCTCCATTCTCCTCTTGGGATGTTGGGCATGCACGCACACGCACCTGGCGTGAGTTTAAGCCACCAGATCTGGGACTCGAACTGCAGTCGACTACATGGGAGCCCAGCAACATAGCCATTACACTAACTACTGGTCCCAGATTGGAAATCTTTAAAGGAGGCAAGTCACAGTTTTATGTGATAGAGGACAGCTGCTATATTAATATTGCCTATGATGCCCCATTTTTCTTTCACCAAGACAGTGATTCGTCCTCAAAAAAAGGTTAAAAAATCACACTCAACTATCTCAACTTAACCCAAGTTTGTAAAGTCTAATGGCATCTAGAGGAACTGCTTGATGAAAACAGAATTTATTCTCTCTCTTTTTTTTAAGTTTGCATATTTATTTCTTTCATGAGAGAAACAGAGAAAGAGAGATCCCTGCCCCCGGGGTCCCCACACCACGATCCAGCTGCCAGCCTCAGCCAGCTGAGATCACAGGCATGTGTGTGCATGCCTGGTGTGCACAGTGGGGTCCCAGGATGTGAGTCCTACTGCACTACTGCCAGGCCCTGTGGGATTTCTTAGCTGAGAAGTCCAGACTTCCGTTCATCTAGATAAATGTATTAATTAGTTAACAAATATGTATTATTTATTTATTTAGTTATTTTATTTTATTTATTTATTTATTTATTTTTTTGCTGTAGGACATACGTTCTCACCAGAGAGAGACAGAGGGAAAGAAAGGACAAAAGTGAGAAAGCACTTCCCAGGGCAGTGGCTACACCACAATTCCTTCTCTTCCATTCTCCTCTTGAGATTTTGGGCACACACACACACACACACACACACAAACACACACACACACGGGCACACACACACACACACACACACACACACACATACACACGGTGTTTTTTTAGGCTCAAGGTCCAAGATTTGAACTGTGCATTAGATCTAGCCACATAAACTGCTGTGTTACCTGGCCAGTCCAGTTAGCAAATATATAATCAATATTCATTCAATACAAGGCTCAGAGATAGAGAGGGGACTGGGAAGTTTAAGACACGGCGTCTGTCTTGAATTTCATTGAAGATAATAGAGTTCATCATTTTAAAAAAAAAAAGGCAAAAATCACCTCATATCCATCCTTCAAGAATCAGTGCGACAGACAGCTCCATGGCTCCTGCGATCTAGCCATTTTGGGAGAAAGGAAGATGTCCCACTGATAACTGGGCCTCCAGCATACAAAACTCGCGTGGTAGGAAGACCACTTTCAAGTCTCCTGTCTCTGTATCAGTCTTTGTCTCTCTCTACCTCTGTCTCTGTCCTCTCTCTCTCTCTGTCTTTTTTTTTAATTTTTACTTTTTAGAATTTTTTAAGGTGAGGCATTTTACAGGGCCCTTTGGCTCCTCCTCGGCCTTTATCTTGTTAATAATCCCCTCTCCTCCTCCCAGAACAGCCCTTTCAAGAGACAGACAGCTCCATGGCTCCTGCGATCTAGCCATTTCGCGCGGCGTGGTTTTCTAATTTTTGAGTTTTATTGAAATTTTTTGAATATTAATTTTTTTAAGATTTATTTAAAAGTTTTTCTCTTCTTTTTCTCTGTTTCTTGTCTGTTTTTTTTTTTTTTTTTTTTTGCTGTTTTTTGTGTTTTTTC
>NW_006205008.1:630730-651244 GCF_000334495.1 Tupaia belangeri chinensis
TTCTTTCTCTTTTTTGTTTTAGAGAGAGGTTTTTGCTATAGGACACATATACTCATCAGAGATAAAGAGAGAGACAGAGAGACAGTAAATGAGAAGTCCCCAGGAGGGATGACCATGCCACATCCCTTCTCCCCCATTCTCTTCTCAGGAGTTTGAGCATGTGCATGTGCACGTGCACGCACACACACACACACACACACACCCCTGATGTGACTTGGGAGTTCAGCAACATAACCATTACATCATCTACTGATTCCTGTATGGTTTATCTTTCTCCATCACTTATTTCATCCTTTTTATACTTTTATATTTGAAATAAGTTTCTTATATATATCAACATATCATGTATTTGGGTCATCTTTTTTCCAACTGTCAATCTGTTTTTTAACTGATATATTTAGATTAGTAACATTTATTTTCTTGTTGATATGTAAAGATAATTCTTTTTAATGATAAATATTTAAGATATACATGATGTTTTGATATACTATATATAATGAAATTACCATTAAACAAATTATCCTACAATTACGTTCTACAATTTCTTTTTTTCCCCCTTTTGGTATGAGTATGTAAAATCTATTCCCTTAGCAAATTTTCAGTACAAAATGCAATATTAACTTTAGTTATATACTGTAAATGATTAGCCCTCTAAACTTATTTATTCTACATATTTGTGTTTGACCTACAGATTTTTGAGTGAACATATGTTTTCAGTTCACTTAGTTACATACTAGGAATGAAATTGCTGGGTCATATGGTAATTATACTTAACTTTTTGAGGAAATTTGAAATTGTTTACTACAATGCAACATTTTACATTCTCATAAGCTATCTATAAAGTTTCCAATCTTTTCACAACCTTGAAAACAATTATTATTATTTTTCATATCCATTCTAGGTGGTATAAAGTGGCATCTAATTATGAATTTTATTTGCAATGATGTTGAGGAAACTTTCCTGTGCTTACTGAGAAGAACTGGTATTAATTTTTATTTAAACATTTACCCTAATTTAGTAATGATGTTACCTTATCCTGAGCTTCTCCTTGTTAGACATTTTTGATTATTGACTCAATTTCTTTTCATAGATATATTTCAATTTGAGTCAGTTTTGGTAGTTGATGTTTTTCTACAAATTTGTCCATTTCACCTAAGTTTTCTAATTGGCAATGGCCCCACCATTCCTCTATTCTCCTCTAGGGATCTTGGGCACACAATCACATGCACCTGACATGAGTTTAAGCCACCAGGTCTAGTACTTGAGCCATGGTCAACTATATCGGAGTCCAACAACATAGCCATTATACCAACTGCTGGTCCCCCACCATTTCTAAATTTAGTAATTTGATTCTTTCCTTCTTTTTTTGTCAGTCAAGTTAAATATTTGTTAATTAAAAGAAACAAACTTTAAGAAAACTTTAATAGATGGACAATATGACATAATTAAATATACATATTGCAGTGGCTTTATCAAGCTAATTAACATGTGCTTTTCCTCACATGGTATAATTATACATAATATGTACATAAAAATCTCAGGAATTGTGTTTTGTTTTGTTTTGTTTTAGTGGCTAGAGAATATTCATGCTTGCCAGAGAGAAACAAAGAAAGAAGGATAAAGCACCCCTAACTGGGCATAGCCACACCACAATTCCTTCTCCTTCATATCACCATCCTGCTGAGATTTGAAGAGGCATGAGTATGTGTCCAGCATGGTTTACATGCCACTGAGGCCAGGATTCGAACTACAGTTGGTGATGTGAAGGTTCAGCTCCCTTAACAACCAGGGTGTGCTAGCCCAAGAACAGTACTTTTGTAAAGGTGGATACCAGGTATGTTCACACTATTTACTCTGTGTCATTTATAAGGTTTATTTAAACTTTCTGCTTAGCTCTTTTTTATTATTTAATTTTAACAATAAAATAAACAATTGTTTAACAATAAGTAGTATATTCTTCTGAGCAAAATGACGATTTCCCCAAAGTTCTTGACCTAACATGTTTACTCCTAACATTCTGTTATATAAACTGCCCTACCCCTACTCAAATTTTTTTTCCAAAAGGGGGAATAATTGGGAAAATATAAAAAATGTATTAATTGTATAACTACATAGATAAGTAATTTCTGATATATTGCTTTTAGAACTCCAGTTTTATGAGAAAGAAAATGTCTAGTATTGGTATTCTGTAAAACTCTGCCATAAATGCTAATGGACAAATGTTACCTTTGCTTAATGCTTACAGTGGGCCTCTTAAGTAAATGTAATCTCTTGCCTTGGACTCAAAAATGACCAAGGACAGTGTGAATGTTGTTATTTTCTTCCCCTAATACATTGTCACTACCCTTCTGATCATGTTAATTTACCTGTATTACTGCACTTATTCTTCCCGAAGTAGTCTCACCTAAGCCATTCCAAGTGCTCTAGTAGTATTCACTGTTAATCAACTCAAAGGCATTCCCATTGGAAATTTGCTTCAAACATTTTCTCATAAAACCGACTTAGGAGATTGTTTCAAAATCTTTTTGGAGGTGTACATGTGTGTGTGCATACATGTGATATGTCATATTACATACTGTATATTGTATGTTTATGTGATAGAAGGCCTTAAGGAATTTCATTCAATTTGGTTTATAAAAAAGGAGCACTCATACAAATTGAAAAAAAAAAAAATAATCAGTGCGAGACTTCTTTCTCTGGCCCTCCCCTGATATTCCTTCTTGGAAGAGCTACTCCTTTTTCTAGAGTTCTCAGAACTTTCATTCTGAGCTATAATGCATTCTACAGGCATCGTCTTCCCTGCAGATATCTATGTAATTGCTTGGTATAGTACAACTAGGTTGGTACCTGGAAAAAAAAATGTAGCTTAAATAAACAATTAACAAAGAAGTCAGCCCATCAGAAGAACTGAGAGAGAGAATATTCTGGCTTGTAATATGCATGAAACAAATGGGCCAGTTAACTCTCTCTCCAAGGTGGCATCGTCAGGGAAGACTTCACTGACGGAATGTGAAATACACTGGACCTTCATGGCTTGACTAATCAGATGTAGGTAATTGTGCCTAAGACAGTGACGACTCTACCTTGCCTACTCTAGAAGATCTTGCGGTGCTCTTTGATCTGTAAATCAAATAAATCAGCAGAATAAGAGGAGACAATGTTTTTATAAAAGTGCTTGACAAGACAAAGCAACTTCCCCAAGGAGGTCACACATCTGAAGAATGAAGATTTCCACCGAAGTGTTTATCCAACTGAGAGAGTTGGAGTTGAAGGAAGCAAACTTCAGTAGTGGATATATAGCACTGTCCAATAGAGAAAGAAGATGAATCGGATTCCCTCTAAAAGGGCTATGTCTTCCCATTCATCAGAAAACTATTTGGAAAATTAGTTCTCAGCCAGCTAAACTCAACACATTTCAGATCCCTGAAATCCTCCTCAATACCCTAGATAGTCTATGATGCAGGCCCCTCAATCATATTCTTTGCCTAAAATCACTGAACATGCATCACCCCCAACCAAAATTCACTTCTGCTTCTCTTTCTTCTAGACTTTCTCCCAACCCCTACTCTGCTTCTATTCCTTGAAGATTCTTCTATATTCACATTTTTTTTTACTAAATGAGTTTTTGTGGTTATTTATACCTAACATAAAATTCTGACCATTTGAGCATACAATTCAGTGGTATTAAGCACATTCACATTGTTGTTGACCATCACCACTATTCTAAATAAAGGATTTTTTTTATCACACCATAAGTATTAGTTTTGTTCTTAATTTGATCAGTTATATATGCACAGAGTCTTGAGTAACATTGGTTCAGTCTACCTGTACCAACAGTTCCCAGTCACCCACTCCTCATTTCTTGACCCTTCCCCAAGGGCAACCATTTCCAATTCTTTTAGCTGTGTCTTCTGTAATAAACTCTCTATATCTGCATGTGTTGCTGCTTTTAATTTGTTTTCATGTTCAGAAATGATCTAGTTTCCCATCATGAACAATGAGAATTTCATCCTTGGACTGGCTTCTCCTACCTTACACGTGTACTTCTCATACCCCATCCTCCCCATGCAGTCATACTGTCATTTTAGCTCGATCAAAAGCTGTTGTTGACATTTTTCTGATGACGAATTTATGTGGAAAGACAATTTAGAACAAAGCCACACAGAAGACATTATGTTTTGCTTTTTGACTAATGTTTTGTTTTTTCTAGGAATTCATTATTTTTGTATTTCATCATACTGTTTTCATCATGCTGCTGTTTTCTGTGTGACTGCTACTAAGATAGCCCTAGACTGTGTTCAGATTGAGTGAATCTGCTTTCACTATTATTAGGACATATTGATTATTCCATCAGTTTTATTTTCTTGAAATCTCTCCAGCAGACTTCTCGAATGGTTGCTTTCTAGATTTGCCATGTAGCTGTGGTATTGAAATAATCTTTCACTGAGAGGAGACTTCAAAAAGTCTGTAGAAAAATGAATTTTAAAGTATGAGTTTATTTTGGTGCAAAATTTTGGAAATCCATGAATAGTTTTTTAATAACATGCATTTTCCATGAACTTTCTACAGACCCCCTCATATTATGCTAGGATTCCCTTTTCTTTTCCTACATCGGAATCCCCATATCCTGGGTTCCATGTCTTTTCGCCCTTGGTTTACTCCCCCCTTTTTCCTTGGCCAGCACATCCTCCAGTAGTTTCTTTCTATTTATTTGTTTATTTCGGTTTTTGCTTTAGGGTGAATGCACTATGGCATGCATCCCTCAGTATCCATGGGAGGAAGACTGGTTCCAGAACACAGATCCCAAATCTGCAGATGCTGAAGTCCCTTACACAAAATGGTGTATTTGTAAATAACTTATACAATCCTTTTGTACACTTTGAATCATCTCTAGATTACTTATAATACCGAATGAATGTAAATGCCATGTAAAAGTTGTTACATTCTTGGGAACCAGCAATTAGCATAATGGCTATGTCGCTGGACTCCCACGTAGTCGACCACGGTTCGCATCCCGGACCCAGTGGCTTAAAACTCACGTTGGGCGTGTGTGCGTGCGTGCCCAAGATCCCGAGAGGAGAATGGAGGAGAAGGGATTGCAGTGTGACCATCCCCCCTCGAGGGAGATTTCTCGCTTTCTGTCTGTCTGGCAAGTGCACATGCCCTATAGCGAAAAAACCTCTCCAAAAAAAAAAAAAAAAAAGTTGTTACATTCTTTAGGGAATAATGACAAGAAAAAAATATCTATATATGTTCAGAATGTACACAACCAGTTTTTTTCTTTGAATATTTTAAATCTGTGGTTAGTTGAATTCATGGATGTGGAACCTGTGTGTGTGTGTGTATATATATATATATATATATATATATGTTATATATCAAGATAGTTGCTAACTTAGTATTCTGGGTTTTTTTTTTTAATCTCTGAGCATAGTCTACCTCTGTGTTTATTTAGGTTTTTTTTATTTCTCTCTACATTGTTTCACGGTTTTGAACATACAGGCCTTATAAATCTTTTGTCTGGTTATACATCAATATTTGCAATATACTCATGTAATAAAATGATGTCAGTGGAGAAAAAGACAAGTAACTATAGGATGCTGTGTGATACCAGCCAGGATCCTGGATGTCGCAGAGAGGGCAGGTTTTCACGCTGTGGCTGTAGAAATATCTGTCATGGGATCTATCTTCTATTGCATGCCTCACATCTTTTATTTTGGAGGAGCCCAGCCAGTACCAGAACTAGCAGAGTCTATGGCTCCTGCCACACCGTACTGGCTCCTTCAAGCTGAGTTTGTGTAGTTCAGATAAAATGAGGCCCACCCTATCACAATGATTGAGTTCACAGCTGTTTATTTGTACCCAAGGCCAAGCCAATGAGTCTCAACTTTGGGAGCCTGACTGGAACTATTAGGAAACAGTGTTATCCTTTTAAAGTGATTATCAGCTATGGGAAACATAGCATAAGCCCGGAACTGTGGACAGCTATTTTGGTCACTTCTTATTACAAGTGTCTGAGAAGCCTAGAGGACTCCATCAAATTAGGTCGTCATGGAATGCAGTTTGTGGCAACCCCTCTCTAACATAGCCTTCAGGAAAGCCCCTAGATAGCCCTCCAGTGATTCTTACCACCTGATACCTCCACCTCTGTGATGATCCCTCCCACTTTAAATAGGACAGTTCTGGGTAGTCAATATTGCAGAAGTGGTGGAGCTCAATTTCCAAAGCTAAATCACAAAAGATATTGCAGCCTCCACTTTATCCTCTCTTGGAACATATGTGCTGGAGCAAGCCAGCTGCACATCATAAGGATATCCAGTAGCTGTATGGACCATTCCACCTGAGTTGGCCCTGAGATTTTTCACTAACGTGTATTCTCGAACCCCAGTCAAGCCTGCAGGCGACTGTAGTCTCAATCAGCATGTTCCTTGAAATCTCATAAAATACCTTGAGCCAAAAACACCAAGCTAAGCTGTTCTTGAATTCCAGACCTACAGATACTGAAGTAGCAAATATTAACTGTTGTTTAAAGACATAAAATGTTGAGGCAATTTGTCACATAACAATATATAACTACAATAAAGGAGCTTCCAAAAATTCATTAAATATGTAGATTGCAAAAAAAAAATGAAATTAAAAAATAAAATTGCAAAAAAAAAAAAAAAAAAAAAAGCTATTCATGGGCATCATTTTCTTTTGGGCGCCAAAATAAACTTGTACTTTAATTTGAAATTTTGTCCACAAACTTTCTGAAGCCCCCTCAAGGATGGTATAATACAGCTCACTAAGACTTCCCTCATCTTTTTTTTTTTTTTGAGAGATTTTTGCTATAGGGCACGTGGGCTTGCCAGACAGACAGAGACAGAGAGACAGAAAGTGAGAACTCACCCCCCAGGGGGGGTGGCCACGCCACAATCCCTTCTCCTTCATTCTCCTCTCAGGATTTTGGGCACGCACGCACACGTGCCCGGTGTGAGTTTAAGTCACCAGATCCGGCACTGGAACCACAGTCGACGACATGGGAGTCCAGTGACATAGCCATTATACTAACTGCTGGTTCCGAAACTTCCCCCATCTTAAAGAAATTTTTTCCTGTTTTCGTTTACCTAAGTATCGGCTCCTTCTGGACTACAATCTTTGGAGTCATTGTCTTTCCTTGATAATGTACCATACTTCTATTCTTAGAGGCCTGTTGCCTGAAGAATCTGCTCATCTGTTAATGTATAATTCTTAGGTTCATTCCTCACAGACACCAGGCCCGTGATTCTGTAATCCCGGGTTATTCCAATGCTCTCCCTTAATTTTTTCCTCTATGCTCAGTTCCTCTTTCCCAAGCAGCTCTATTCCTTGCATTACACTTGTCTTGTATCCTCCCTTCCTTTTGCATGGTCTCTCTCATGATTGTATAATTTTCTAAATATACTATTCCCTAAACAGCTACATTCTCACAATACTGATGGCTTCATATATGCTGGTGTTTTGTTTGTTTTCTATAGAGAGCATGCACTCAGTGGGGAGAGTGAGAAATCATCTGCCGGGGGGTGGTCACACCACAATCCCTTTTCCTCCATTCTCTCAAGATTTGGGGCACACACACATGTGTCCAACATGTTTTTCAAGCTGTCAGGTTTGGGACTTGAACTGCTCAACTGGCCATCTGGGATCTAGTTGCCTTAATCTCCATGCCACCACCTGGTTCCTGTAGATATTGTTCACACACACACACACTCACACAAAAGTTAAGTTTACTTATTTCTCTCATGAGCAAGCAAGTGAGTGATAGAGACAGCATCCCTAAAAGGGTCTTGACACCTCATTCCACCCCCAACCTTCGGTCAGCCCTGGATCAGGAGCACGCACATGCCTAGAGTCCTCAGGGAGGATTCCAGACACCAAACCCAAAACTTCCCATGTGGGTCAGCTTCACAGATCATTAGTCTTACTGCTGTATCATCATCCAGCCCTGTATAGTTTGCTGTATTCCATTCATTCATTCACTATTCATTCATTCAAATAATATGTCTATGCTAAGTACTGGAAAAGCACTATCGGGAACACCCTTGCCTTCAAATGCTCTCTTTCTTCACCTGAACTTCCACTAAATTGAATTCATCTGATTTTTATTAAAGACTCATTCAAGGTCAAATACTGTGCTAGACATGCTTTAAACCTTAGCTCAAATCACAATTTCTTATGACTTCCTTTTTCCTCCAGCCAGAGTTAATTACTTCTGCCACACTCTATACAGGCACTTCCATAATGTTTTGTTTGTTCACTTGTTTATTCATTCATTATTTCATTGATATTTTTGAGAGCTTGCTATACTACTGACACCATGTTGGGAGCTGAGAAAACCGCGGTGTGAGGTAAGTGCCAACAGACGTTCCTACCTAATGCAATGGAAATTCTAAGAGGGAGCAGCTAATTGCATGCTGTAATTATTTCCCATGGTCTGTAGACCTTGAGCTACCCGACAGCATGGATTACCTCTTCTTGTTATTCCCAGTACCTAGCACAGCACTGGCTCACGGAAAGCGCTCAGTAAAGATCTGTTGTGTGTATGAATCTCACCGCATGCTATTTGACAAATTGGGAACCAGCCTGATTGGATCGTCAAACAGCCACCAAAGTAATTACCCCTCCAGGCATTTTAGTTTTTGTCTTTTCTCCAAGTTGATTTGAAACAAAGTTCAACTGCAACTCCACTACCTTTGAGAACCTCTGGCCTGGTCAGGCTGGCAACAAGCCCAACCCACACTTAGGTTTATAGGAGTGGGTGGGTAGGTAGTGAGGGTGGCTCAGGAATATGGGTGCTTGGAAGAGATGAAGAAGGAAAGTAAATTGTTGGAAGATGAGATGGAGACCAAAATGAGGGTTTGTGGGAAAAGTTTGTGGAAAAGTAGAATTGAAGAACAGATTGATTGGGACCAGCAGTTAGTGTAATGGCTATGTCGCTGGACTCCCCTGTAGTTGACTGTGGTTCGAGTCCTGGACCCGGTGGCTTAATCTCACGCTGGGCACTTGTGCATGCATGCATGCCCAAGATCTCAAGAGGAGAATGGAGGAGAAGGGATTGTGGTGTGGCCATCCCCCTGGGGGGTGATATCTTGCTTTCTGTCTCTGTCTCTCTGGTGAGCACACAACCCCTATAGCAATAAACCTCTCCAAAAAAAGAACAGATTGATTCTGGTGAAAAAAAAAATAAAATCCATGTATAGTTTTCTTCGTGATACACATTTTCTGTGAACTTTTCTTTGTAACTGCCAGAGTCCATGTACTCGCTAGAGAGAGACCGAGAGAGAGAGAGAGAGGGAGAAGTATCCCCTGATGGGACATGGTCATGCTGCAATTCCTTCTCCATTTCTCCATCCTGTTGGGATTTGGAGCATGTATGCACACATGCCCAGCATGTTTCTCAAGCCAGAGGGGCTAGGATTGGAACCATGGTAAGCCATGTGGGATCTAGTTCCCTTAACCACTAAACTTTGAGACCAACGCTTCCAAGAACTTTTTGAAAACCCCCTCATACAAAGGATGGTGTCCTTCACAGTATTTCTAGGGTCAGCCAGCCCTGATTAAAGCTCAATAAATTAGTTTTAGCCTGGGGTCTGAAAATAAATTCTCTCTGATGAAATGAAAACTAAAAACAAAATAATAACTGAATAACCTTGAAAAATATTCCCCCCACCTCTGTGTAAAGTTCTATGGTTGACAAGTTGCTGATATCTGTATCCTTGCTGGCTTCAGATTTTTGTTGCTGATAGATGTTTGTCAAAATTGGTGAAATAATTAGCAGGTTTTATACCTAACAATGAAAAATTTATTTTTATTCATAGAAAATAGAATACACTAAGTGTAGTCTCATGAATTAGTTTTGGAGTGCCATCAGGTTTTCGTGGTTAAAAAAAATCTCTCTTCAATTATGCTGGTGGTCAGGGAGGCTCTTTGGCCGGCAAGTGAATTCATTCTAGAAAACAAGATGATGGGATAACAGTAAGTGCTGACATATTTCACTGTTGGGAAGATGTGCATTCCAATGTGAATATTAAGCTAATTTGCTTATCTTAATCCCATCTTCGGATCGACCTGCAATTCAAAATGATGACGTGTTCTGGAATCTCAGACCTCCCTTTGGAAGACTTTAGGCAAAGTGGATTTATTAGATTCCTTTAATGTCACTGCCATTTTACTAAAAGAAGTAAAATCCCACTATAATAAATACACCACTGTCAAAATCTTCTGTCACAGAGTCACACATCAGAACATTGTCCTGGAGACCAGCAGATGCCGTAATGGCTATGCCACTGGACTCCCATGTAATCAGCCACGGTTCAAGTCCTGGACCAAGTGGCTTAAATTCATGCCAGGCACATGTGCATGTGTGCCCAAGATCCCGAGAGGAGAATGGAGAAGAAGGGATTGCAGCGTGGCCATCCCCCCTAGGGGGTGATTTCTCTTTCGTGCATTCCAATGTGAATATTAAGCTAATTTGCTTATCTTAATCCCAAAACCTCTCAAAAGGAAAAAAAAGAACATTGTCCTATTTGATTTTTTTTCCCAATTGCATTTGAGAAAAAATCGTTTTTATCAACAAAATGACAGTCATCCCTTGGTATCAGTGGGATGGTTGGTTACGAGAAGTCCTAGAGATATGAAAACCTCTAGATTCCTAAGTCTTATATAAAATGATGTGATATTTGCATATAACCTACACACATTCTCCTGTAGAAATATATATATATATATATTTCTTTTTCTTTTTAGGTTTTTGCCACTGGGTATGTGCCCTTTCTAGAGAGCAGCAGAGAGGGGAAAAGTGAGAAATCATTGCCCAGGAAGGATGTTCATGCCACAATTCCTTCTCCTCCATTCTCCTCTTGAGATTCTGGGAATGCATGCACACACACCTGCTCACACTCCCAGTGTACTTTTACAAGCAGCCGGGTCCAGGATGTGAACTGTGGTCTGCCATGTAGGGGTATAGCACCTGAACTACCATACCACCTGCTGGCCCCAATGACACTGTGTTTAAAATGTTGCTTTTCCTATTCCATTATTAGTACATAGAAGGTGATTGACATTGAGAGTTGCTCTGGACTCCTGGAACCTTGCTGACTTCACTTAGCTGTTCTAGGCATTTCCTTGTAGACACCTGAGGTTCTCTACAGAGACGATCGACGCTCATGCCATCTCAACATAGGAATAGTTGAATTTCTTTTTTCCAAACTGCACGCCTTTTCTTGCCATACTGCAGTGCCCAGAACTTACAGTGTTATGTTGAGTAAGAGGAGTGAGAACAGACATCCTTCCTTTGTTCCTGATATTAAAGGGAGACTCTTAAATTTTTTACTACTATTAATGTCAGCCACGGTTCTCTTATAGATGTTCTTTACTAAGTCATAGAAGTTCTGTCTTCCTACCTTTCTGAGAGTTTTTAAAATCACAAGTCATAGAAGTTCTCTTTCTTCCTACCTTTCTGAGAGTTTTTAAAATCATGAATGAATGCGTGTCGAATTTTGTCAAATACTTTTTCTGCATTCATTGATAAACGTAAATGATTTTTTTCCTTTGCCTGTTATAAGAGATGATGTTGATTCGTTTTTCAAATGTTACTTCGGTCTCGCATACCTGGAATAAATCCTAGTTGGCATGGTGTATAACTCTTTTGATTTATTACTGGATTCAGTTTGCTAATATTTTGTTGAAGACTTTTATATCTAAGTTAATGAGACAGATTGGTGTGCAGTTTTCTTTTTGTTTATTATCTTTGTCTGATTTGGGCATCAAGCTAGTCTCATAGAAGGAGTTTGGAAGTGCTCTGTCCGTTTCATGAAAGGATTTGCACAAAAGTTATATTAATTCTTCTTTACATGTTTGGTACGATTCTGCACTGAAACCAGAAATTAAATAGGGAATCATAATCAACCCTGCAGTCATTCAAAGAATGATGACAGAATACATCAAAATAATATCTGCAAGATCTGAGGTGATGGGTTTTTGGAATATCACCCCATCATAAGTGGAGAAATATCTATACTTGAAAAAAATGTGATCTCTATGGTTTCAAGCTGAAAATCTGGCCGTGGACTTTTCCTTATAAATAATACATTATTTCTCTCTGTTTTCATATTCTTTGTCTTTAGTTTTCAGAAATTTAATTAATTTATTAATGAAGAATTAATTTAATCTTTGGCATAGATTTTATTGTGTGTATCCTCTCTGAGATTCATTCAGTTTCTTCAATCTGCATGTTTGTGTCTTTCACCAGATTTTGGAATTTTCCATGGCCACTATTTCTTCAAATATCGTTTCAGTCATACTCTCTCTTCTCCTTCAGGACCTTGCTGACACAGCTATTAGCTCTTTTGTTCCATAGGTCCCTGAGACTGTTCATTCTTTTTGTAATTGCTGTTCTCTGTGATGTTTCAGATTGGGTAAATGCAACTGATTTGTCCTCATGTTTACCGATCCAACCCTCTGTCATCTCTGCTACTGTTGACTCCATTCAGAGATCATTTTATTTTGATTATTGTATTTTTCACTGCTTTAATTTTTATTTTTAAACAGAAATTCTATTCTTTGCTGAGATTTTTCTACTTTTCATTTGTTTTAAGAGATTTCGTAATTGCTTGTTGAAGAATTTTTACAATGGCTATTTAAAAAATCCTTGTTAAGGGGCCAGCAGGTGGCATGGAACTTAAGGCAGCTGGATCCCACATGGCAGACTGAGTGGTTCAAGTTCCAGACTTGGCGGCTTCAAAATCATGCCAGGTGCATGTGCGTGCATGCCCAAAATTCCGAGAGGAGAATGGTGGAGAAGAGCCATCATGGCCATCCCCTCTAGAAAGTAATTTCTCACCTTCTCTTCTCACTCTCTCTCTTCCTCTCTCTCTTCCTCTCTCTCTCTTTCTGGTGGTGAGTGCTTGTACCCTAAAGCAAAACTAAAACCAAAAAAAAAAAAAAAAATCTTGTTAAGAGGATCAGCTCACTACTGGGTCCTTTGGTACTACAGAAGGGAGTCGAGGGCCGAATGACACCACTTTACTACTGCTTATGGTGGTGCTACTGAGAGACACCAGTGGTGCAGAGAAGCAGAGTGCCAACTAGCCAGGTTTTATGACCTCTTTATACATGAGTGATACCACGTTGGGGAGGAGGCTAAGCTGCCCCACTGGGCCTGCTGCCATGGGGTGTGGTTTGAAGCCCTATTTCACACTACCTTGTTAAGTCTTGCTGCTCAGTGGGGGTGGAGGCTGGACTTGCTTCTGGAACTTGCTGTCACTAAACTCCTGGAGGAATTGGAACACAAGCTGGTTCTGCCAGATGGACGGATCGGTTGTCAGTCTGGTTTCTCAGACACTATCCTGGAGGAAAAGAATAAGTGTACCTGGTTCGGCAGGGCAGGAAATAGAAAATCAGTTGCCCTCTTGGACCTGCTGATACCACATGGAATCCTGCTTCTCTGGGACAAGGAAGGGGCAGAAGATTAACCTCTTATTTAGCCAAAAAGGTGTATTTTTAGGCCACCATTTTCCTGATTCTTTAGCTAGAGGGATCAGGCTATTTTTTTTCTTTTGAGATGTGTGTGTGTGTGTGTGTGTGTGTGTGTGTTCATGTGCATGTGTGTACACAAGTGTGTGTACATACTCACTTTGTAGAAACTCCAGGTAGAAAGGGACCCATTGCCATGTCAGTCATAAGTGCCAGGATCCCAAGGCCATCTGTCTTTTTCTTTCATCGTTTTGGAGGCTTTCTATACTTTTTCAGTTGTATTATGTTCATGGGTTTTTAGTGCACGAGGAGGCCCTGGGAGGAGTGGAGCCACTTCACCTTGGCAGAACTGGAAGTCCTGTTGCTGGCTATTGAACCCCTCAGGCCCTACCTGCTTCTTTTCTGTAAGATGAAGACTAGCCAGTGTATTGTCTGACACAAAGTAGAATGGTTTGATACATGTGAATTTAATAAGGAAATCGTTAATATTTGTTGAGAAAATACCTTTGTGCTAGATGTTGAGAATATGTATGAGGCATGTTGTGTAGCCTGAGAAAACAAGCTATATGACTGTGAAACCAAAATGTGAAACTTACCTAGTTAGTTCATATGTAACGTGGTTTGGTTTGGTGTTTTTAGGATGGAGTTTGGAATCCAGTGGTTCTGGATAAGAATTTGGATTCTATTCACTTACTAGCTCTGTTGCTTTGGGAAAGTCACTTAACTTCTCAGAGTCTAGATTTTTCTCATTTAAAAAACTGGGTACTGGAACCAGCAGATGGCATAATAGCTATGTTGCTGGACTCCCATGTAGTTGACTGAGGTTCGAGTCTCAGACCCGGTGGCTTAAATTCACGCCGGGCATGTGCATGCATGCCCAAGATCCTGAGAGGAGAATGGAGGAGAAGGGATTGCGGCGTGACCATCCCCCCTGGGGGGTGATTTCTCACTTTCTGTCTCTCTTCTGGCGAGTGTATATGGGCCCTATAGCAAAAGCCTCTCCAAAACAAACAAACTGGGTGCTGATAGAGTCAACTCTCAGGGGTCTTTTGTTCATTTGTTTGTTTTTTTTTAAGAGTTATTTATTATTATTACTATTATTTTAATTTGTTACAGGGCATGCACACCCACAAAAGAGAGACAAAGTGAGGAGAGAGAGAAAGTGAGAAAGCAAGCCACCAGGTCTGGGACTCAAACTGTGGTTGGCCATGTGAGAGTCTAGCACCTTAACCATCATGCCACTTGCTGGCCTCAATTCTCAGGGTTTTTATCAGGTTAAATAATGTAATCTATAAAAAGGACTTTATTCTGTGCTTGGCATGTAGGAAGACTGCAATAGCTAGAAACCATTAAAGAGAAACAGTGCAATAAGACAGCATTATAGCACAGGTAAGTGACAACTGGGTAAGCCAAGTATACTAGGAATGACTACAGAAAACTGAGATAGTGAGGAAGGCTTTATGAAGGAAGTGAGCCTTGATCTGGCCCATAAAAAAAGAGCAATGCTTAGACAAGCTTCGAGTGGGAGTAGGTGAGGGTGGTTATGCCATTCCAAAGAGACAATACGCAATAAGCTATGGTGAGGAATCTGCCGTGTGCATGGCAGGCTTGAAACATGAAAAGGTAGTTTGCATGATCCAATCCAAGAAGCCTTGTAAAAAAGTAATAGCACTACGATAGAGTAGATGTCCTGGGAATCATTCTCTTTTACAAAGTCCTGAAAAATGCTTGACTGTTTTTAGATGTCTTTTTACTTTTAACTTTTTTTTTTTTTTTTTTTTTTGCTACAGGGCGTGTGTGCTTGCCAGACAGACAGAGAGAGACAGAGAGACAGAAAGCGAGAAATCACCCCCCAGGGGAAATGGCCATGCCACAATCCCTTCTCCTTCATTCTCCTCTCGGGATCTTGGGCATGCACACACACAAGCCCGGCGTGAGTTTTAAGCCACCGGGTCCGGGACGTGAACCGTGGTCAACTACATGGGAGTCTAGTGACATAGCCATTACGCTAACTGCTGGTCCCTAATTTTTACTTATTTTTATTATTTTTTAATTTTATTCATGATCTAGAGTATGTGCATCCCATGAGAAAGAGGGAGAGCATGCATGTACCAGATGTGTTTGCAAGCCAACCCAAGGATCTGAGCCATGGTCAGCAATATGGCTTCTAGCTCTACAGTTCAATTTGCTACAAACTGCACCACCTTGCTAAACCTTTAAAGTCTTGGAAGTCAGCCATTGCTCCCTGGGCCTTTGGTTGCCTGGAGCATGGGTTTTAAAGGGCTGTACAGGAGTGGCAGGGGACAAATGAAGTCAGATTGGAGCCTCCCAGATAAGCCTATATAAACACACCTTCAGTGTGTGACAAAAACCTGCCCCTGCAAAGGGACTTTGAAAGAAATTTTGCCATCTTTTTGCTTTTACTCAGGGGAAAAAAAAATCCTGAGTTTGGGACCAGCAGTTAGCGTAATAGCTATGTCACTGGACTCCCACGTAGTTGACCGTGGTTCACGTCCTAGACCCGGTGGCTTAAAACTCACGCCAGGCGTGAGTTCTCCAAGAGGAGAATGGAGGAGAAGGGATTGCGGCGTGGCCATCCCCCTGGGGGGTGATGTCTTGCTTTCTATCTCTCTGTCTCTCTCTGGCGAGCACATGCACCCTATGGCAAAAATCTCTCAAAAAAAAAAAAAAATCCTGAGTTTGATGATTAGTGTTTTGATGCCAACTTGACAGCCTGAGGAATACTTAGAAACCTGATCAAACATTATCCTGGGTGTGTCTGGTGGGTATCTCTAGAGGAAATTAACACATGAGTCTGAGTAAATTAGGTGAGGAAAATCCATCCATATTATGGATGAGTCATCCAGTCAACAAGGGGCCTGGAGAAAACAGAAGACTATGGATCTCTCTGAGGAGAGTAAATAGATTTTATTCCACTGTCTTGGACATCAGAACTCAAGGTGCTCCCTCCTTTGGACTCTAGGATTCACACCAGTGTGGGCCTGGGTTCTCAGGCTTTCTGCCTCTGAGGCTATTCAACTTGTACTGCGCCATGCTACCAGCACGGCAGGGTCTCCAGCAGGCAGAGGGCCTGTGGTGGGACTTGTCGGCTGCCGTAATCCCTTGCGCCGATCCCTGCAATAAGTTCTTTGTCATATATCTCTATACATGTCCTGTTGGTTCTGTCTCTCTGGAGAACCCAACTGATACACTAGAATTCATCAACTACAGGTCAGCCCCTTATGAAGGAGTGTGGTCCAAATTCACACTTTCCATGTCAAGCAAAGAATTTAATTCCAGGTGAACCAGGGTCAATAGTGCCCAAGATGCATGGCAGATGCAAACTGAAATCCTCTATGGGAAATATACCCTAAACCCAGGCCTCAAACAATTTCTTTAGTTACTGCTATAGTCATAGTGAAAAAAAATTTTTTTAATTAAAAAATTTAAAAAATAAAAATTCAGAGAACATATGAGCAAACAAGGTACAGTGAACAAGAGTCAGCTAAACAACGTAGAACCAGACCAGCAAAGACATCAAACATTAACATGACCACATACAAAACCTGCAATTAGTTGAAAATAGTTGAAGTAATAAAACGGGCTATTAAAAGTACACTTAAGGAACAAGAGACTTCAAAAGGAAATGAGAGGGGAACCAGCAGTTAGCGTAATGGCTATGTCGCTGGATTCCCACGGAGTCGAACGCAGTTCGCGTCCCGGATCCGGTGGCTTAAAACTCACGCCAGGAGCGTGTGCATGCGTGCCCAAGATCCCGAGAGGAGAATGGAGGAGAGGGGATTGCGGCATGACCATCCCCTCTGGGGGGTGATTTCTCGCTTTCTGTCTCTATGTCTCTCTCTGTCTGTCTGGCGAGTGCACGCGCCCTGTAGCGAAAACCTCTCCAAAAAAAAAAAAAAAAGAAAGAAAGAAAAAACAAAAGGAAATGACAGGAAATAAGTCTGCAAACCAGATCACAGAACTTTGAGGACTCATCGAAGAACGTGGATTTTTGTGCATAAACACAATGGAACCAGTGAAACCTTCAAGCAGCGAAACTGACATAAGTTAAGTGGGGTTTAACTAGGGCCAGTCTGGTGGCCATGTGTACAAGGGCCTGAAGGGAAGAGGGTAGCATCAAGATCAATTGGAAATTTCATGGCAGTGTGTGCTCCTGAAAGTGATGAGAGTAAAAAGAATATGTACAAGTAGGGGAGGCATCAGGTATTATGATGGAGAAATCAATAGTATTTGGGGCCTGGATGTGGAGGGGTTGGGGAGGATCCTAGACTAAGCCTTAGAGTCTTTGACTAATGTCTCGTATTCCTTTCTCCTAAAACTTCCCCCAAATCCAGTCGCTGGTTCATTCTCAGTTTCCACTCCATCCCGATGACCAGGGCATGAGCAATGGACACAAAGGAAAGCTCAAGGACCCTGACCCTTCAAGAGGCATCAGGTTGCAGGAAGGTAGCTAGCCTAAAAACATGGACTTAGGGACAGCAGGTGGCATGGAGGTTAAGGCACTGGATCCCACAGGGTTGATTCAAGTCCTGGACCTGGGAACTTGAAAATTATGCCAGGCATGAGTGCCCAAAGTCCTGAGAGAGGAGGGACTACAGCGTGGTCACCCCCTCCGGGGAGGGGGGTTATTTCTCAATTTCCCCCTCTCTATCTCTCTCTGTCTCTTCTGGAAAGCACACACACACCCAATAGCAAAAACTAAAAAATGTATATATATATATATATATATGAACTAAAGAGACATAGTGCATTAACTATTACAAAGCCCTTAGAGACACCCTGTCTTAACTGATCCTTGAAGTAGGCTGATGAGACCTTACTTACTCCTGTTTTATGAGTGTCATAGATGGGACTCAGCAGTTTGAAGGAATATCCCCAAAGTCACAGAAACTGGTTAGTGGTGAAGCCAATATTTGACTATCCCAAGCTAGAACTCTTCTAATTCTTCTATATCTCGAAAGGGGAGTTCTTGAGATAGGACCTATTGGTTTTCTTTGTGTTCCATTGTGCTTGGATCCTCCATAAATGCAGGACATAAACAGAAGGGCTGCTGCTAGAAACTATAGTTCTAGCTGGTTCACAGCTATAAAGAGGGAATTGTGTAATGCAGTACATTTTGTAATTTCTCTGATGCTTTTGATCAGAAGCAAGTAAAATATGGGGAAGGAGCAATGATGAAGGGGAAGGGTGGAAAGAAGGCAATCAGAGAGATACAGTCTTAAAGAGGGATGGCGGCTGAGTTTCTGATGCTAAATTTTTGGTGCCCTATGGTGTTAATTAGACACTTCTTTTCAACCTGATTGACAGTGCATTTTAATGAAGAAATAACAGCCCAGCAGAGCCTGGCAGTATACTCTTTTCTTAGAATTTACAAGCTGAACTTCTCTTGGCAACCTATATCTGGTTTGCTCTGCTAGTAAGTCTGTCAGTAGAACAATGTATAGGCTCTTTCATTTCAATAGGTTTGCTGTTATTAAAGCCTTCTGCATTTTCCTCTGCTTAATTCATTAGGGCTGTTAAATTTCATCAAATTACTTTTCTTAGGTTAAAAAAAATTAGCAGTTTGACAGCCTGAATAAAAATGGGAGAGTATGTAAATGTGCAAGCTTTTAAAGGAAGATGCTCTATGCTAAGGGTTGTATAGCGTGGAGGCTTTGGGAATTTTTGTAAGTTGTATTTTTTTTCTTTTTTTGGAGAAGGTTTTTTGCTATAGGGTGCGTGCGCTCGCCAGACAGACAGAGAGAGATAGAGAGACAGAAAGTGAGAAATCATCCCCCAGAGGGGATGGCCATGCCACAATCCCTTCTCCTCCATTCTCCTCTCGGGATCTTGGGCACGCATGCACACATGCCCAGTGTGAGTTTAAGCCACTGGGTCCAGGACTCGAACCGCGGTTGACTACGTGGGAGTCCAGTGACATAGCCATTACACTAATTGCTGGTCCCTGTAAGTTGTATTTTTTCCCTCCTTCATTGGGATGTTTCCTGGAAATTTTTTTAAAACATTTTTTATTATTATCATAATCTTGTTTATATTACATTGAATCACATATAACTTTACAGAGTATTACATTTCTTTTTCCAGAAGGAATATCATTCATATTAGTCAATACAGAGACATTAAAATCCCCATCATCATCCAATAGCTTTTCATTTTTTTCCAGATTATTATTATTACTCCAATTATTTTTTTAAACATTCAATTGCTATTTATCATTTTGCTTGTAAGATGACTTTACTCAACATGAAATACTTCTCAGACCTGTCCAGTTGAAAATACTATAAACGTCATCATCAACAGGTAATAACCCGTATCTGAATCCCATTAATGTCATGTCTCTCTATTTGTTCTCTTGCTATCCTTCTCCATACTCTTCTCTTCTCCTGCCCTGTTCCACACTGTTTTATCATCACTAACTATTTTCACTGCTTTTATGCCCTCCAATATTTTGATCTCTACCATAAAGTTCGCATAGTCAATACATATTAAATGGATACATACAATATCTTTCTTTCATATCCTGGCTTACTTCACTCAGCAATAGATCCTCCATATCTGACCACTTTCTATCAAATTCCAGGGTTCCAGGGTCTTGTTTTTTATGGCTGAGTAGTATTCAATAGAGTATATGTGCCACACTTTTTCAATCCATTCATCTGTTTGTGGGCATTTGGGTTGGTTCCATGTCTTAGTGATCATAATTTCCTGGAAAATTTTAATAAATCTTAAAAGATCTCCTAAGCTTTGACCAACTAGAAGCAGAAGGACCCTACATATTAAATACCTTGATCACCTGGGAGTGCTTATACTTGGACAAGTGTTTTTGGAGCACTTTTTTTCCCCAAGGACTTCATCTTTGTTTATATTTACAAGCAGGCTGTAGTAAATAAATACAATTTTTTTCTTTTATTTTTTTCTTATCTTGTCCCTAGAAGTAAATGCTCATCTCTACCAGAGACTAATAGGTATCCTTGCTTTTCTTTTCTTCTTTTTTTTTTTTTT
>NW_006205008.1:652059-720368 GCF_000334495.1 Tupaia belangeri chinensis
GCTGGGGAGGGCCCGCGCCCCTTAGGGAAAACCCCTCCAAAAAAAAAAAAAAAAGAAAGAAAGAAAAAACAAAAGGAAATGACAGGAAATAAGTCTGCAAACCAGATCACAGAACTTTGAGGACTCATCGAAGAACGTGGATTTTTGTGCATAAACACAATGGAACCAGTGAAACCTTCAAGCAGCGAAACTGACATAAGTTAAGTGGGGTTTAACTAGGGCCAGTCTGGTGGCCATGTGTACAAGGGCCTGAAGGGAAGAGGGTAGCATCAAGATCAATTGGAAATTTCATGGCAGTGTGTGCTCCTGAAAGTGATGAGAGTAAAAAGAATATGTACAAGTAGGGGAGGCATCAGGTATTATGATGGAGAAATCAATAGTATTTGGGGCCTGGATGTGGAGGGGTTGGGGAGGATCCTAGACTAAGCCTTAGAGTCTTTGACTAATGTCTCGTATTCCTTTCTCCTAAAACTTCCCCCAAATCCAGTCGCTGGTTCATTCTCAGTTTCCACTCCATCCCGATGACCAGGGCATGAGCAATGGACACAAAGGAAAGCTCAAGGACCCTGACCCTTCAAGAGGCATCAGGTTGCAGGAAGGTAGCTAGCCTAAAAACATGGACTTAGGGACAGCAGGTGGCATGGAGGTTAAGGCACTGGATCCCACAGGGTTGATTCAAGTCCTGGACCTGGGAACTTGAAAATTATGCCAGGCATGAGTGCCCAAAGTCCTGAGAGAGGAGGGACTACAGCGTGGTCACCCCCTCCGGGGAGGGGGGTTATTTCTCAATTTCCCCCTCTCTATCTCTCTCTGTCTCTTCTGGAAAGCACACACACACACAATAGCAAAAACTAAAAAATGTATATATATATATATATATGAACTAAAGAGACATAGTGCATTAACTATTACAAAGCCCTTAGAGACACCCTGTCTTAACTGATCCTTGAAGTAGGCTGATGAGACCTTACTTACTCCTGTTTTATGAGTGTCATAGATGGGACTCAGCAGTTTGAAGGAATATCCCCAAAGTCACAGAAACTGGTTAGTGGTGAAGCCAATATTTGACTATCCCAAGCTAGAACTCTTCTAATTCTTCTATATCTCGAAAGGGGAGTTCTTGAGATAGGACCTATTGGTTTTCTTTGTGTTCCATTGTGCTTGGATCCTCCATAAATGCAGGACATAAACAGAAGGGCTGCTGCTAGAAACTATAGTTCTAGCTGGTTCACAGCTATAAAGAGGGAATTGTGTAATGCAGTACATTTTGTAATTTCTCTGATGCTTTTGATCAGAAGCAAGTAAAATATGGGGAAGGAGCAATGATGAAGGGGAAGGGTGGAAAGAAGGCAATCAGAGAGATACAGTCTTAAAGAGGGATGGCGGCTGAGTTTCTGATGCTAAATTTTTGGTGCCCTATGGTGTTAATTAGACACTTCTTTTCAACCTGATTGACAGTGCATTTTAATGAAGAAATAACAGCCCAGCAGAGCCTGGCAGTATACTCTTTTCTTAGAATTTACAAGCTGAACTTCTCTTGGCAACCTATATCTGGTTTGCTCTGCTAGTAAGTCTGTCAGTAGAACAATGTATAGGCTCTTTCATTTCAATAGGTTTGCTGTTATTAAAGCCTTCTGCATTTTCCTCTGCTTAATTCATTAGGGCTGTTAAATTTCATCAAATTACTTTTCTTAGGTTAAAAAAAATTAGCAGTTTGACAGCCTGAATAAAAATGGGAGAGTATGTAAATGTGCAAGCTTTTAAAGGAAGATGCTCTATGCTAAGGGTTGTATAGCGTGGAGGCTTTGGGAATTTTTGTAAGTTGTATTTTTTTTCTTTTTTTGGAGAAGGTTTTTTGCTATAGGGTGCGTGCGCTCGCCAGACAGACAGAGAGAGATAGAGAGACAGAAAGTGAGAAATCATCCCCCAGAGGGGATGGCCATGCCACAATCCCTTCTCCTCCATTCTCCTCTCGGGATCTTGGGCACGCATGCACACATGCCCAGTGTGAGTTTAAGCCACTGGGTCCAGGACTCGAACCGCGGTTGACTACGTGGGAGTCCAGTGACATAGCCATTACACTAATTGCTGGTCCCTGTAAGTTGTATTTTTTCCCTCCTTCATTGGGATGTTTCCTGGAAATTTTTTTAAAACATTTTTTATTATTATCATAATCTTGTTTATATTACATTGAATCACATATAACTTTACAGAGTATTACATTTCTTTTTCCAGAAGGAATATCATTCATATTAGTCAATACAGAGACATTAAAATCCCCATCATCATCCAATAGCTTTTCATTTTTTTCCAGATTATTATTATTACTCCAATTATTTTTTTAAACATTCAATTGCTATTTATCATTTTGCTTGTAAGATGACTTTACTCAACATGAAATACTTCTCAGACCTGTCCAGTTGAAAATACTATAAACGTCATCATCAACAGGTAATAACCCGTATCTGAATCCCATTAATGTCAAGTCTCTCTATTTGTTCTCTTGCTATCCTTCTCCATACTCTTCTCTTCTCCTGCCCTGTTCCACACTGTTTTATCATCACTAACTATTTTCACTGCTTTTATGCCCTCCAATATTTTGATCTCTACCATAAAGTTCGCATAGTCAATACATATTAAATGGATACATACAATATCTTTCTTTCATATCCTGGCTTACTTCACTCAGCAATAGATCCTCCATATCTGACCACTTTCTATCAAATTCCAGGGTTCCAGGGTCTTGTTTTTTATGGCTGAGTAGTATTCAATAGAGTATATGTGCCACACTTTTTCAATCCATTCATCTGTTTGTGGGCATTTGGGTTGGTTCCATGTCTTAGTGATCATAATTTCCTGGAAAATTTTAATAAATCTTAAAAGATCTCCTAAGCTTTGACCAACTAGAAGCAGAAGGACCCTACATATTAAATACCTTGATCACCTGGGAGTGCTTATACTTGGACAAGTGTTTTTGGAGCACTTTTTTTCCCCAAGGACTTCATCTTTGTTTATATTTACAAGCAGGCTGTAGTAAATAAATACAATTTTTTTCTTTTATTTTTTTCTTATCTTGTCCCTAGAAGTAAATGCTCATCTCTACCAGAGACTAATAGGTATCCTTGCTTTTCTTTTCTTCTTTTTTTTTTTTTTAGTTTGTTTATTTACTCCAGAAGTGAGCGAGTGAGAGAGAGACACACACAAACACCCCCAACAATGTCTTGGTGCCACAATCTACTCCCCATACTCAGTCAGTGCCAGATCGCGGGCATGTGGGTGCCCAACATACTGAGAGAGGTCTCTGGATGTGAACCCAGAACCTTCCCTCACAGAGTGCTATGTTTTACCACTGCACCACCATCTGGCCCTGATCCTTGCCTGTTGAAATGTGCCAGGTGACTAGAGAAGTCAGAGGCAGGAGAGTTTGGGTTGACTTATTTTCCCCTTCCTGGGGACAAGAGTGGCCTTAGGGTTGGGGGTAGGGCTGAACCTACAAATTGGGGGCTAAGTGACTCCAGGAGAAGGCTGTAAAGGCAGAGAGCCAAGCAGAACATTACAGGCTTCTCCTCCAGGAAAATGGAAGCCATTTTAAAAATTCCAGGAATTGCTTGGAACACACAGTATGCTTAAACAAAGGACCTTTGTGACATTCAGAATTAACGAACTTAGAAGAGGAAAAGACTCACACCTCACTTGCCTCCCTTCTCTTGGTCTACTTCATTGCTGTGTCTAGATCAGTTGAAAAGACCTCCAAAGGTGGGGTCTAACCACAATCCCACACTTTCATGAGAAGGGCAAAAGGATGTTGAACCTTATTAAGTAGGGATCCTGCTCTTGCACTATTTACAGGTGTTCGTCCACCTGGCTTTCATGATCTTCAGTCCCGTATTAAAGTTTTCTTAGGTAGAAAAATGCTGGAATTCATACTGCATACAACCTTTTCCTATTACCCCAGGCATAGAATAGAAGGTAATTGTAATAAGAACAAAATAGCAAAATTAAAACTCCACTCAGTGGTCAGATCTTATCAATTAGAACTGGGCCGTGTGACTACCCCTGGCTGCAAAGGAAGCTGAGTACTTTCTGGGTCCAGTGCTGCCCCAACAAAATCATGGTGGTAATGAAGATGGAGAGAATGGATGCTGGATTGACACTGACGGGTTCTGCCAACTCATCATCTTTGAGAAATTGGGGGCATTTTCTTAATTTAATTTAATTTAATTTTATATTTATTTCTCCCATGAGTGAAAAAGTGAGAGAAAGCAGAGACAGCACCCCAGACAGGGTCTTGATGCTTCAGTTAGCCACAGATCATGGACATGCACATGTCCGGTGTACTTAGGGAGGTCTCTAACACAAACCTGGAACTTTCCCATTTGGGTCAGCGTTGCCGGATGTAATGTTTTTACTGCTGCACCATTGTCCAGCCCTAAAAATTGGGGACTTTTTTTTTAGTTTGCCATAGGGCACATGTTCTCATTAGAAGAGTCAGAGACAGTGAGGAGTGGGAAATCAAGAAAGCATGCCCATGGGGCATGGTCACACCACACCCTTCTCCCTCCATCTCTCCTTCCATTTGAGATTTTGGGCATGCACATGCACATGCTTGGCATGTTTTTCAAGCCACCAGGTCTGGGACTCAAGTCACACAGTAGGCCATATGGGGTCCAGCCATCTTAAACACTAGGTGACAGTTGGCCCAGTAGGATTTTTTTTTTAGAGAGAGAGATTTTGCTATAGGATACATGTGCTTGCTGGAGAGACAGAGAAAGATAGAAAGCGTGAAACCATCGCCTGGGGAGATGGCCATACTGCAATCCTTTTTCCTTCATTCTCCTCTCAGGATTTTGGGCACACACGCACACATGCTTGGTGTGAGTTTTTCTTTCTTTTTCTTTCTTTTTTTGGAGAGGTTTTTGCTATAGGGCGCGTGTGCTCGCCAGACAGAGAGAGACAGAGAGACAGAAAGAGAGAAATCACCCCCCACGGGGGATGGCCACGCCGCAATCCCTTCTCCTCCATTCTCCTCTTGGGATCTTGGGCACACACGCACACATGCCCGGCATGAGTTTAAGCCACTGGGTCCAGGACTCAAACTGCAGTCGACTACATGGGAGTCCAGCAACACAGCCATTACGCTAATTGCTGGTCCCAACTTCTAAAAAATTTTTTACTAAAATTGACAGATGAATTTCGACTGTCTCCATTTTTATTTTTTATTCCATAGTATATGCTTGGTTCTATAACAGAGTGTTGATACAGCCTTGCCCCACCTGAAAAGATATCCATGCATTTGCTTTTTGTTGTTGTTTTAAATAATTATTTTATTTATTTATTTATTTAAATTTGCTGTAGGGCACGTGCACTCACCAGAGAGAGACAGAGAGAGAGAAAGTGAGAAAGCAAGTCACCAAGTGCTGGTCTTGAACCGCAGTCAGCTATGTGAGAGTCCAGTACTTTAACCACCATACCACCTGCTGGGATGTTAATATATTTAAAGTGACACATAGTTCATCTCTCTCTCTCTCTCTCTCTCCCTCTCTCCCACTTACATATGCATGTGCACCCATGGGCACACACCCCCACCTAAATAAGAAGCTGCTCTTCCCTCGATGGCTAGACCTCACTTTAAGGCTCTGATCTCAGCTCTAAGACTCAGTGCCCACGAGGTGCCATCTAAGGTGAAGGTGGAGAGTGGCACTGAATCCCTTGTTCCCTGCTTCAGGAATTCAGGGCTGACCTAGGAGAGTTCCTAGGGACCAGGGCTCAAGCCAGAAGATAGGAGTACCTAAAGCTGATGTGGAAAAGGGTTGAGGGAGGGTGAAAGGCTGAGACACCAGAGAAGTCCAGCGAGTCCCCAAACAAAGGTGGGTACTGGGGGAATGTGCCTGCCTTGTTTTGGGGGTAAGCCATCACCCTGGGACCTGGGGAGACAGGCTGTTGAACGTGAGAGAGAGAAAGTGAGAAAGCAAGTGTGGGAAGGCTCTGGGCTTGCGGGATGGGCAGGGGCCTCTACTGCAGGTAAAGTTTCTGGACCCAGTGGCATGTCTCATGGTGAACATCTGTCCAGGGACTCTTACACAGTCTACATGTTTAATGTAGCCCGGCCTTAGAGCGTTTTTGATGTTTAAACACTAGTATCATCTGCTTTGAAATTACTTTACAATGCTGTTGTGGGTGTCTTCTAGTTCCCCCCACCCCAAGGACTTCCATGTGCTTTGCTTACACATTTCAGTTCATGAATTGCCTGCATTGGAAGGGTTTCTCCTTTTCTTTTTTCTTTCTTTTTTCAAAATTCATGATAGAGTACATGCCTTGCACATGCGAGAGAGACAGGCACTCTCTGCAGAGTCTAGTCACGCTGCAATCCTTTCTCCAACCCTCTGACCTGTGGGATCTTGGACTCATGCACTTCTTGGCATGTTACAGGTGGACCAGGCTGGAAATTGGAACCATGTGGGATCTGGCTTCTCTTGAGCAGCTTATTACCACTGTGCCCTGGAGCCACCCCATCTCCTTTTCTGATGAGGGACTGGTGTGCAGAGGAGTTACATCGCTTGCTCAAGGCTACACTGCTCTTCATTTCGGGGGATCTCATTTCTCAAGGCAGTAAGCATGAACAACAGCCCACAGGAATCTTAATCATCACTTACAGACGCAGCTGTTTCCAAAATGCTGGGCTGACTAGAGGCAAGAAGAGTGGTCAAATCCACCGTAAGAGACTCTCCTTCTGGACCATCCATAGTTTCCTCCTCAGGAACAGACCTACCCAGAGGCCAGGCTGTGAGGACTGAATGGTGGAGGCATCAGAGGTTGGTGCCCAGCCAGCTGAGTGTAAAGGAAAGGCCTGCTCAGGGCAGATGACTCTGGAGTTCTCCTCTTCTGAAAATACAAATCATAATGACTAACACACATTAAATGTGAACATTAAAAAACATAATGATTTCTCCCCCACTTGGGAGGCCGGAAGCCATACAGGAGGCCCTCATTCAATTCCTGGCCCAACAAATGGTTGTGAAAATGGTGTATAACCATAATAGTTTTATATTGAATATTTTTGTTGCCAACCTTAATAGTAATATTTAATATTTATTGAGCGGATGCTATGCCAGATACTCTACCACAAACTATACATGAATTATCTTACTCAATCCTCAGAGCAATCCCATTACAGGGGTATCATCATTATCATCATCATTATTACTCAGTTCGCTATAGGGCAGACTATAGCAAAGACCGGGGGAGGGGGGGTGAGAACACACTCCCCAGGGGAGATGGTCATGCTGCAATCCCCTTTCCTCCATCTCTCCCTCCTCTTGGGACTGGGCACACATACAGGTGCACTTGGCATGGTTTTCAAGCCATGAGGTCTCAGACTTGAGCTGTGTAGTTGACCATGTGAGATCCAGCCACCCCAACCACCACCCATGGGCTGGTCCCATCATCATCATCATCATTATTATTATCTCAGATTTTTGCCATAGGGTGCATGTGCTTGCCAGAGAGATAATGTGAGGGAAATTGAGAAGTCATCCCCCTGGGGGATGGGCATACTGCAATCCCTTTTCCGCCATTCTCCTCTTGAGATTTTGGCCACACATGCCCATGTATCTGGCTTGATTTTCAAGCTGCCAAGTCTAGGACTTGAACTGTACTTGGCCATGTGGGAGTTCAGCACTTTAACCACCATGCAATCTGCTGGTAAGGATACTGGGAAAAAGCTACCTTGTCCAAAGTCACAGCTGGTAAGTTATAGAGCTGGGACAGCACCCCAACTCTGTCTACTGCAGATTCCTGTTCTTCTAGATTATTCTGCATGGCTTCCAGAGCCTTCATTATTCAGGCTGTCCTTGGAGGCTTTCTGGTTTGTTCACTTGTATTTCTAGGTCCAGCTGCAGTGACACACAGATATCTGCTGGAAGCCATAGGAGGCCCTGGTTCAATTTCTGGCCCAGCCTGAGCAAATCTTTGTGCATGCCTATAATCCTGGCTGATTGGAAGGCTGGGGGCAGGAGGATCCTAACACACCTGGACCCTGCCAAAAGCACCTCTCTGTGTCTCTCTCCCTTCCCCCTCTCTCTCCTTTTTCTCATAAAATGGAAAAAAAAAATCTGTTTTTAAAATGTATCACCTATAACTGAAAAAAAGAAAATAAAGTCACTCCAAAGGCAACCTGACCATTAAAGTGTACAATAGGATCACTTCTTTGTTCAAAATATTATACTTTTATTAATACACCCCAACATTTCACTGCCTGAGGAACAAGGTCTCCCTGATGGCTTATCTGAATTGAAGTCTTCTAAATTCCTTAAGTCCGTTTCCGTTGAACTGCTGTTAAACTTGAGCGCCTCTCCTCCAAACGCATACAAATACAGTCGGATGTTGGTCTTTAATGCCTTGTCCTGATTAAGCCCCAGCCACAGTGTGGAAACTCTTAAGAAATCAATAAAATAGTCTTCTGCTGGGTGTTCTAAGCAAGATTCCCAAATGCTAATTATTATAGTTAAATGGTGACTCATTTGAAAGAGTTTCCTTTTCAAGTTGTGTTGCATCATATGGGAACTGTTTGAAATAGACCACCCGGTACAAACATTTTCATCGTAAGCATTCAAGCACCACTTTTGTGTAGTGGATCGCTGTACTGAACAGAGGGAGCGACTTCCCAGAGAGCCATGTGAGGGCTGCCAGGAAGCGGGAGCTCCTGGTTCTTCTCCATTTCATTTTAGAGAATGAGAACATATTTCTTTTTTTCTTTTTTTTTTTTTAATTAATTGCTATAGGGCATGTGTGTCTGCTAGATAGAGACCAAGAGGCAGAGAGACGGAGAAAACATTCCCAATGGGGGGGTGGGGGTGGGCATGGGCACACCACAATTCCTTCTCTATTTCTCCATCATGTACCGGGAGTGTTTTTCAAGCCAATAAGGTCAATATTCGAACCACGGTGGCCATATGGGATCTGCTTTCCCTAACCACTAGGCTACAAGGCTGGCCCAGAGATGATCTTGCTTCAGAAAGTGAGAATTCAACAGGAGAGAAAGGGCTGAGTGAGACCCAGCCAGTTTCCCACCAAATCAAAAACAGACTGTTCATTAAAAAAAAAAAAAAAAAAAAATAGGATCCTTTAAAATGGAGGTTAAAAAGAGGACAGCTATGGTGGTGTGGTGCTTCAGGCACTGGGTTCTGACATGGTTGACCATGGTTCAAGTCTTGGGCCCGGCAGTTTGAAAAATGTCAGGTGTATGGGCATGTGTGCCCCAAATCCCAGGAGAATGGAGGAGAAGGGATTGTAGTGACCATCTGCACTGGGAGGTGATCTCTCACTATCTCTCTGTCTCTCTCTAGTGAGCAAACTATGACAAAAACAAACAAAAACATTAAAAAAAAAAAAAGACAGCCAAGGTAAGAATGCACATTAAGGGACCAGCAGATGGCATAATGGTTATATCACTGGACTCCCATGTCGTCAACTGTGGTTCAAGTCCCAGATCGACAGCTTAAAACTCACTCCAGACACATGTGCGTGCATGCGTGCCCAAAATCCCAAGAGGAGAATGGAGAAGGGATTACGGCATGGCCATCATCCCTGGGAGGTGATTTCTCACTTTCTGTCTCTCTGTATTTCTAATGAGAACTTGTGTCCTATAGTAAAAATTTCTCTGGGAAAAAAAAAAAAAAAGAATGCAGAGTTAAAATATTTAAAGTGCTACTTTTAACACATCCGGAAAAAATGGAATGAATTTCAAACAGCATGGAGGAGGAAAGGCCTGATTCTGGATCTGGATAGACTATGTGTGACTACACACCCGCAAGAAAGAAGAGCCTTGGTTGCAGAGAGGGTGAGAGACGCTCAGGAATTCTACTTAGCTGGTTAATTTGCGGACAAAGAACAATATAAATTTCACTGTTTGAAGGAGGGGGAAATCTCCTCTTAGAAAAACAAAAAAACAAAGCAGATCTTCACCGCTCTGTGCATATTTTCCTGCTCTGCAGTGATGAAAGTGTTTGCACTAATTTTCCAGGGAGACCAGAAAATATGTATGGTGTGTTTTGTCTCCAGTGGCATCCTGGGTCACTGAGCACCATCATTCAATGAGATTTGTTGATGGATAGATGGAAGAATCGAACCTTTCAGCATTCGCGGGGCGGGGGGGAAGGAGCCAGAGCTCAGCGTCGATAGCAGCTCCGGTGGAAAAGAATTTGAAATGTGAAATTTTGCAGTGATAGAAAACGCCGTTCCACGGGCTGATCCCCAAACAGCAACCCTAGGACAGCACAGGCCAGTTGGGTTTTTGAGTCTGCTGGAAAAGACTGTGTTTCTGGAAGCCGAGGACGCGGAGACAAAAACAGTGTTCCGCGAGGCGTCTGAATGGGCCAGACTCAGGCCCTCGGCGTCAATTGTGTGCAGAAAGAAAGGCCCGAACTGCTACCCCGGGCTGCCAGAGAACTGGTGGGCTGTGGCGGTGGGTGGGGCGGGGCGGGAGGGACGAAATTCGCGCTCTGCTCAGAAGTGAAAAGTCCCCACCAGCTCTTTCCCAGCTGAGCGCAGAAAAGGAACACATCGCGACACTCCCCTAGTTCCCAAGGGAACCGGAGGCAGCTTGCGCTCTCTCCCACCTCGCCTCTTGGTTCTTTGAAAGAAGCGTCTCCCCTGGGGCTGGGGTGAGAGCCCAGGCTGCCCCCCTCCGCGCGGCCGCTGCACCCTTCCCCTCTCTGTGGGCTCCAGGTGGAGTCCGCTGCCCCCCCGGGGCGTGCGCAACCAAGGCCCAGCTCATTTCCCTGCCTCGAAGAATGTTCTAGAGAAGCAGGTCAGGGCAGAGGACTGGGGCATTCCGCGACCTGAAGCCGGGCACAGGACAAAGGGACAGGTAGGAACGAGCCCTGCCACGTCCCAGGCCGGGCCTGAATGCCTTTGAGCAGGTCTCTTACGCAATCATCCCATTTTACAGATGAGGCACAGGCGGCTGGAGGCCGGGAAGCAATGTGCAGAAATCCCGGGTCTTGGCGGTGGTGAAGCAGGCGGCTCGTGATTGACGTGACCCAGAAACCGACGGGCACAGGCTGGGGGGTGTTGGAAGGCAGGGCTCATTTCCACACTGAAACCGATGATTCCTCAGGCCCAAACTCCTAAATACTTTGAACCCGAAGGGAGAGCTGAAAGGCTGAAATTAGCCCTTGCCCCGGCTGGGGTGCAGGAGACGCTCCGTGAGATTTGTCTCCTGATGTTGAAGTGGGGAGTGTGCTCAGGATGAACGACTGTGAGCTGGACGTGATGGAGAAGCTGAGCTGCAAGGTGTCTCAACACAGTCCTCCGCCGATGCCAGGGGCAGCGCTGGAGCGAACCAGCCCTCAGAGCGCTGCATTGTCCTACCCTCCTTGGATCACTCACTGGATGCAAGCTGTCCCAGGGGAGGAGGCATGAACTTGGGAAAGTGGCAATGCCCAGAGTCCCTCAGGTGAGAGCTGTTGGGAGCCGCCACTCAGTACAGCGTCGGGCATGAGGGTCTGCACTGCAGTGGGACTCTGGGCAATACCCAGGTACTCACCAAGCAGCTGTACAAAAATACAGTCCAAGGGGGGCGGCCGGGAAGAAGGCAAAAAGCAAAACTTCAGGGTCCTGAAAGTATCCTTCAGCTGAGCACATGGCTCTTCACATATTAGTACTTCTGAAATTGGGATGCATTTCGCAAGTCATGTCCAGGTAGGTATGCCGGCCCCAGAACTGCTCTTACATTAAAGGTGGGTTTGAGGTCAGGGCACATTGGTAAAATGTGTGTGAGTGTGTAAGAGAGAGAGAGAGAGAGAGAGCACCCAACAAGTTTTTTTTAATTTTTTTAAGAATTATTTTATTTAACTTTATTTACTTATTTATGTATTTATTTTAATTTGACCAGAGAGGGGCAGAGAGAGAGAGTGAAAGTGAGAAAGCAAGCTACTAGTTCCAGGACTTGAACCAAGGTCGCCCATGTAGGGAGTCCAGTGTCCTTAACCACCATGCCACCTGCCAGGCCCCAGAGCACAACAGGGTTTTGATGCTGTGATCCACCCACAGCCACAGCCAGTCTCGGATCATGGGTGGACATATGCCTGGCATATTCAGGGAGGTCTCCAGGCTTAAACCAGCAAAGTTCCCACATGAGATTGACTTGCAGAGAATTTCATTTTACCATTGTGCCCCTGTCTGTGCCTCCCCCATGAGCTTTCTTTTTATTTTATTCATGATAGTGTGTGCATATGAATGTCCGAGAGAGAGAGAGAGAGAAAGGAGAGAGAGCGAGAGAGAGGTACCCTCCACAGGGCGTAGTCAAGCTGAAATCCTCTTCCTCCAGTCCTCTAGGTCACTGTGATTCTGGGTGCACACATGCATGCCCAGTGTGTTTTCAGGCTAACTGGACCAGGGACTCAAACCATAGTCAGCACATGGTTTCCAGCTCTGCCATTCAGTGCACTACCTACTATGCTGCAAAGGCTGCTCCCCACACCAATTTTTTTTTTTTTTGAGAGGTTTTTGCTGTAGGGCACGTGCACTCACCTGAAAGACAGAGAGAGACAGAGAGACAGAAAGTGAGAAATCACCCCCCAGGGGGGATGGTCATGCCGCAATCCCTTCTCCTCCATTCTCCTCTTGGGATCTTGGGCACGCACGTATACGCACCTGGCATGAGTTTAAGCCACTGGGTCCGGGACTCGAACTTCAGTCGACTATGTGAGAGTTCAGCAACATAGCCATTATGCTAACTGCTGGTCCCCCCACACCAAACAGTTTTGAAGACTCTCTGTGTTCTTGGCTGAACCTTGTAGAGTACTGTGATCATGCTGCTTTTCTTACCTCTCCACTCCCTCTATGTTAATGGTTGCTATTCTTTTGCTTTTGCTTAATTTTCTTTCTCGCATCTTTTACTTAACTTTTGGTACAACTTTCCCCAAGAGATGACTGCAGGCTTCCTCGTGAAGTGCTCTATCTGTTAGTTTCTTGGATGCTTCCTTCATGCAGGCCTCTGTTCTGCCTGCCAGTCTGAGACCTGTTTTGCTGTCTTTGTTGGAATCGCTTGCATTTCTCTGCGATTGTATTCCCTAATTCCTAGATCTTGTGTCTTTTCACGGGAGGAATGAAAAAGGAGTAAAGATAGATATACACATGAGTGAAGGCGCACACATATATGTTGTGTTTATTGAGATATCATATACATAAGAGAAATCTTCAAAAACTTCGTGGAAATACATATTCTCCCAAAAACCATACGTGGATTTCAAAAATATTTTTGCAACAAAATAAACTCATAATTTAATCCTATTTTCTCCCATGAACATTTTCCCCTTATACAGTTAAAGGCACACATTTCCTTTTTTTTTTTTTTTTAGAGGTTTTTCGCTATAGGGTACATGCACTCACCAGACAGACAGAGAGAGACATAGAGACAGAAAGCGAGAAATCACCCCCCAGGGGGGATGGCCACGCCACAGTCCCTTCTCCTCCATTCTCCTCTCGGGATCTTGGGCACACACACACACGCGCCCGGCATGAGTTTTAAGCCACCTGGTCCGGGATGCGAACCGCGTTCAACTACGTGGGAGTTCAGCGACAGCCATTACGCTAACTGCTGGTTCCCACACATTTCCTTTTTTAAAAAAAGAATGATTTAGTTATTTATTTCCGCTTGATATTATTATTTTTAACTTGACCAGACAGAGACAGAGAGAGAGAGAGAAAGAGAAAGCGAGAAAGCAAGCTGCCAGGCCCAGCACTTGAACTGCAGTCGGCCATGAGGGAGTTCAGCACCTTTAACCACCATGCCACCTGTTGGCCCCAAAGGTACCAGTCATAACTGTAGAGCTCAATAGAGTTTGGTAAATGACTATCTTGAGTAAGATATAGAACATTTCTATTTCTAAGCCAGTTTCCTTGTACTCCTTTCCAGTTAATTCTACCCTATACCTGCAAAGCAACCATTGATCTGATTTCTATCACATGCATTTGATTTGTTTTGGCAATTATAGAACTTCAAATAAATGGAAATGTAGAGAAGATATTTTGAGAAATCTAACTTTTTACACCTAGTACCATATTTTTAAGATTTGTCTTCACTGTTGTGTGTGTGTGTGTGTGTGTGTGTGTGTGTGTTTTGGAGAGGTTTTTCGCTACAGGGCGCGTGCGTTCACCAGACAGAGAGAGACATAGAGACAGAAAGCGAGAAATCACTCCCCAGGGAGGATGGCCACGCTGCAATCCCTTCTCCTCCATTCTCCTCTTGGGTTCACAGCTGGCATGAGTTTAAGCCACTGGGTCTGGAACTCGAACTGTGGTCGACTACATGGGAGTCCAGTGACATAGCCATTACGACAACTGCTGGTCCCGGGAATTAAAGTTTTTAACATATCATTATTGAAGAGACACATACATATAGTTCATATCACTCCACCCCAGTTCCTCAAAATTCATGTCCTTCTCACATGACAAACACATTAATTCCATCTCCAAAGCCTTAACTTATTTCAGCATCGACTCTAATGTCTGAAGTTCAAAGGCTACATACTTTCTAAATCAGATATGGGAGAGACTTGAGATATGATTCATCCTTTGCAAAATTCTTCCTCCAGAGATCCTGCCCCAATAGCTTTGCTGGCCAAGAGTTATGCCCCCAGGTCTCTGCCAGACAGGAATCAGGCTGCTGTGTCTTCATTTGGAGGCGATCTGGCCTACTGAAACCAGGGAGGTGGCCTTGACCTCCAAATTACCTTTGAGAAATTCCATTCCTTTTCTTGGAGGATAGCACACATTCAGAGCCTTCTGCCATTCCATCCCATTTTCTCTCTTTCTGTTAGTTGCAATTTTCAGCATTTCTGTTGGTAGAACCCCCTTTCTATCCCTAGCTTCTGCTGAGATGGCTAAGTCCGTGATTCACATTCACACTAATCTCCTTATCAGACCATTGGTTCATCACACCTTTAGTGTTCTCTTCAGAGAACACTTTCTCACTTCTTGTAATATGGACAGATCGAGAGTTTTCCAAGTATTTTTAAATTTTTTTTTTAGTTTTTAAGGTTTTTGCCATAGGGCATATGCTTTTGCCAGAGAGAGACAGAGATAGTGAGAAAGAAAGTGAAAAATCACCCCCCAGGTAAGATGACCATGCTGCAATCCCTTGTCTTCTGTTTGCCTCTGGGATATTGGGCAAACATGCACACACACCTAGCATGATTTTTAAGTCACCAGGCTTGGGACTCGAACTGTGATCGCCAGGTGGGAGTTCAGCATCTTAATCACTACACCTGCTGGCCCTGAATTTCCCAAGTTTTTAAGTTCTGGGTTGTTTTTTGTTTTTGTTTTTGTTTTTTTGGTTAACAATTCTTTTTTCCAAACTTATTTCTCTCTTCTTGCGTTGCACTGGTCAGGAGGAACCAAGTTGCCCCTTCAACAGTTTGCTTGGAAATATCCCAAGATAAATATCAAATTTCATCACTCATAAGTTCTATCTTTCATAAAACACTAGAAAATGAACACAATTCATCCAAGCTATTTGCTATGTTATATCAAGAACTGCCTTACCAGACAGAGACAGAGAGAGAGAGAGAAAGAGAAAGCGAGAAGGCAAGCTGCCAGGCCCAGCACTTGAACTGCAGTCGGCCATGAGGGAGTTCAGCACCTTTAACCACCATGCCACCTGTTGGCCCCAAAGGTACCAGTCATAACTGTAGAGCTCAATAGAGTTTGGTAAATGACTATCTTGAGTAAGATATAGAACATTTCTATTTCTAAGCCAGTTTCCTTGTACTCCTTTCCAGTTAATTCTACCCTATACCTGCAAAGCAACCATTGATCTGATTTCTATCACATGCATTTGATTTGTTTTGGCAATTATAGAACTTCAAATAAATGGAAATGTAGAGAAGATATTTTGAGAAATCTAACTTTTTACACCTAGTACCATATTTTTAAGATTTGTCTTCACTGTTGTGTGTGTGTGTGTGTGTGTGTGTGTGTGTTTTGGAGAGGTTTTTCGCTACAGGGCGCGTGCGTTCACCAGACAGAGAGAGACATAGAGACAGAAAGCGAGAAATCACTCCCCAGGGAGGATGGCCACGCTGCAATCCCTTCTCCTCCATTCTCCTCTTGGGTTCACAGCTGGCATGAGTTTAAGCCACTGGGTCTGGAACTCGAACTGTGGTCGACTACATGGGAGTCCAGTGACATAGCCATTACGACAACTGCTGGTCCCGGGAATTAAAGTTTTTAACATATCATTATTGAAGAGACACATACATATAGTTCATATCACTCCACCCCAGTTCCTCAAAATTCATGTCCTTCTCACATGACAAACACATTAATTCCATCTCCAAAGCCTTAACTTATTTCAGCATCGACTCTAATGTCTGAAGTTCAAAGGCTACATACTTTCTAAATCAGATATGGGAGAGACTTGAGATATGATTCATCCTTTGCAAAATTCTTCCTCCAGAGATCCTGCCCCAATAGCTTTGCTGGCCAAGAGTTATGCCCCCAGGTCTCTGCCAGACAGGAATCAGGCTGCTGTGTCTTCATTTGGAGGCGATCTGGCCTACTGAAACCAGGGAGGTGGCCTTGACCTCCAAATTACCTTTGAGAAATTCCATTCCTTTTCTTGGAGGATAGCACACATTCAGAGCCTTCTGCCATTCCATCCCATTTTCTCTCTTTCTGTTAGTTGCAATTTTCAGCATTTCTGTTGGTAGAACCCCCTTTCTATCCCTAGCTTCTGCTGAGATGGCTAAGTCCGTGATTCACATTCACACTAATCTCCTTATCAGACCATTGGTTCATCACACCTTTAGTGTTCTCTTCAGAGAACACTTTCTCACTTCTTGTAATATGGACAGATCGAGAGTTTTCCAAGTATTTTTAAATTTTTTTTTTAGTTTTTAAGGTTTTTGCCATAGGGCATATGCTTTTGCCAGAGAGAGACAGAGATAGTGAGAAAGAAAGTGAAAAATCACCCCCCAGGTAAGATGACCATGCTGCAATCCCTTGTCTTCTGTTTGCCTCTGGGATATTGGGCAAACATGCACACACACCTAGCATGATTTTTAAGTCACCAGGCTTGGGACTCGAACTGTGATCGCCAGGTGGGAGTTCAGCATCTTAATCACTACACCTGCTGGCCCTGAATTTCCCAAGTTTTTAAGTTCTGGGTTGTTTTTTGTTTTTGTTTTTGTTTTTTTGGTTAACAATTCTTTTTTCCAAACTTATTTCTCTCTTCTTGCGTTGCACTGGTCAGGAGGAACCAAGTTGCCCCTTCAACAGTTTGCTTGGAAATATCCCAAGATAAATATCAAATTTCATCACTCATAAGTTCTATCTTTCATAAAACACTAGAAAATGAACACAATTCATCCAAGCTATTTGCTATGTTATATCAAGAACTGCCTTTTCACCATTATTCAATAACATGTCCCTCATTTACGATAGAACCTCATCAGAATGACTTTTACCTCCATATTCTTTTTCTTTCCTTTTCCCTTTCCTTTCTTGCTTCTTTCTTTTTTCCTTTTCTTTCTTTCTTTTTTTTTTTTTTTTTGCTATAGGGCATGTGCACTCACTAGACAGATAGAGACAAAAAGCAAGAAATCACCCCCACCCCCCAAGGGGGATGGCAATGCCCCAATCCTTTCAGCTCCATTTTCTTCTTGGGATTTTGGGCATGCACACACATGTGCCTGGCATGAGTTTTAGGCTGCCAAGTCTGGGACTCAAACTGCAGTCGACTGTATGAGTCCAATGATAACAATTATGCCATCTGTTGTTCCCCATATTTCTTTTTCTTTAATTGCCAGAGGACACGTGCACTTATCAGAGAGAAAGACAACCCCTTAATGACACATGATTGCATGATCATTCTTTTCCTTCCATTTCTTCAATCCCGTAAAAATTTGGAGCATGCACACAACATACCTGTGTGTTTCTCAAGCTGGGATTTGAACCAGTGTCAGCTATGTGGGATCTGACTCTCTCCACACAGTACTCAACTGTTGTGCTATGGAGCTGGCCTTCCATATTCCTATCAATATTATGTTCATGATCTTTTCATATATTCTCTAAAAGCTGGTTCATAATGATACAGGATTAGATTCATGATGGTTTTTTTTTTTGGAGAGGTTTTCACTATAGGGCTCATCTGCTAGCCAGACAAGAGAGAGACAGAGAGACAGAAAGTGAGAAATCACCCCCCAGGCAGGATGGTCATGCTGCCATCCCTTCTCCTCCATTCTCCTCTCGGGATCTTGGGCACGCACGCACACTCGCCCGGCATGAGTTTTAAGCACCGGGTCTGGGACGCGAACCGTGGTCAACTACGTGGGAGTCCAGCGACATAGCCATTACGCTAACTGCTGGTTCCCAGATTCATGATAATTTTTAATTTGTATGCTTCTAGTAATATACCCTCAATATACTGAAATTTTAAAATTGGCAAATAAAAAGGAAACGGGACCAGGCTTGCAGTGCAGTGGTTAAGGGCTATGCAAAGAAAGCTGGATCCCACACAGCTAACTGCAGTTCGAGTCCTGACTCTGGTGGCTTGGAAAACATACCAGGAGTATGCGTGCAAGTGTCCCAAATCCTAACAGGATGGAGATTTGGAGGAAGAATTATTGAGGCAAGACAATGGTCTACTGGAGAAGTGGAGGGCTTCTCTCTTTCTCTCTCCTTTTTTCTCTTTTTGGTGAGTACAGTCACTGTTGTCAATTAAAAAGAAAATAAAGGAAAGAAACGACTAACTGGCCCAGCCTCTGAGGCGCAGTCAGTAGCACACTACTTTGCAGTGCTGGAAACCACATGGCCAGCTGCAGGTTCAGATTCCTGGCCTAGTTAACCTGAAGCATGCTGGGCGTGTGCAGAAGCCCACGATTCTGAAAAGCTGGAGGTCTGGAGAAGGGGATTGCAATGTGATCAGACCCTGGAGAGGGTGCCTCTCTCTCTCTCTCTCTCTCATGTGCACACAAATACTCCCCATCATGAATTTTAAAAAAGTAAAAAGAAAAAAGAGAAATAAACACATAATCATAAAAGAAAATTTTAAAACATTCCTATCAGTAGTTGAACAAAAAATTGATGATGTAGATTTGAGCATGATTTACAAACATGAACTAAATGATATAGAGAACCTGTACCTAACAACTTCAGGATGCATAGTTTTTCAAGCAAACAAGGAATGTACAAAAATTCTCAATATGCTGGGCCATAAAAGTCAGTCTTACCACATTTTTACAGGAGGAATGTTCTCTGACCACAATGTTACGTTAGAAAGCAATTTTTAAAAGTTAAGTAAATAGGGACCAGAAGTTGGCGTAATGGCTATGTAGCTGGACTCCCATGTAGTCGACCGTGGTTCGAGTCCCGGACCTGGTGGCTTAAACTCATGCTGGGTGTGTGTGCGTGCCTTCTGTCTCTCTATCTCTCTCTGTCTTTCTGGTGAGCTCACGCGCTCTATAGCAAAAAGCTCTCAAAAAGAAAAATAAATAAAAAGGTTAAGTAAATAAAGCCAGCAGGTAGTATGGTGGTTAGGGTGTTAGACATGGTAGGTCATGGTTTGAGTCTTGGGCCTGACAGCTTGAAAATCACGCCAGACATGTGCGTGTGCATACCCAAAATCCAAGAAGAAGGTGAAAGAAGGAATTGCAGTGTGGTCATCCTCCCTGGGGGTGATTTCTCATTTCCCCTCTCTCTGACAGACACATGCACCCTATGGCAAAAACAACAACAAAAAAGGTTTTAAAAATGGTCCAGTCTCATAACTGCTAGTTAAGGAAGTTGAATTCCAGGTAGCCAACAAAGCCTTAAGTCCTGGCTTCAGTACTTGAAAAACACATTGGGTATGTGTGTTCATGTCCAAAATCCCAACAGGAAGAAATAATGGAGAAAAAAGGATTGCAGTGTGATTCTGTCTGATTAGACAGTTCTCTCTCTCTCTCTCTCTCTCTCTCTCTCTATCAAATACACACATATCCTCTGCAAAAAAATACATACATATATGTATATGTGTGTGTGTATATATAGATCCCACATGGTTAACTGCACAGTTCAAATTCCAGACCTGGCAGCTTGAGAAACACACCCAGCCAAAAATCCTGAGAGGAGGGAGAAATGTAGGAGAAGGGATTGCAACATGACCATCCCTCAGGGAGGATGCTTTCTTGATTTTCCTCTCTCTCTGTCTGACAGAGAAATATAGGAATAGAAAATATAAAAGTACATGTATCCTCTTGCAAAAATTCAAAAAACTTAATTCAATTTTATTTATATATATATATGTGTGTGTATATAAACACACACATACACATGTATATGTATATACACATGTGTATGCGTGTCTGAGTGCGTATGTATTTTTTATGGGTCAAATAATAAATCACAGTGGAAATTAGAAAACTAAAGTGAAATAATTAAAACATGGAAGATAAAACACGGAATAGAAAAAGTCTGAAAGTCAATAATTCAAGTATCCATCTCAATAATTAGAAAAAGAGCAGCAAAATAAACACAAAGATGACTGAAGAAAATAATAAATATAGAAGAAGTTAGTGAAATACAAAGCAAACATATAAAAGGAGAGCCAATAAGGTAAAAAAAATGTGGGTTTTTGTTTTTTCAAGGTAATAATTGACAAACTTCAGGCATGATTGATCAAAGAAAAAAGAGATAAGGCACAAATAAGCAAAATCAGAAATTTTATAAAATAGGAGACATCACTGCAAGTGCTTCAGACATTGAAAAGATCACGAGAACTTTATCACAAAAGACAACTTTATGCAGGGACCAGCAGTTGGCGTAATGGCTATGTCACTGGACTCCCATGTAGTCGATTGCAGTTCGAGTCAAGGACCTGGTGGCTTAAACTCAAGCCAGGCGCGTGTGCGTGCATGCCCAAGATTCCAAGAGGAGAATGGAGGAGAAGGGATTGTGGCATGGCCCCCGCCCTGGGGGGTGATTTCTCCCTTTCTGTCTCTCTGTCTCTCTCTGTCTTTCTGCCGAGTGACCCCACCCTATAGCAAAAACCCTCCCAAAAAAAAAAAAAAAAAAAGACAACTTTATGCTAATTGAAAAACTAGACAAAATGGGAGCATTTGTAGGAAAAGTATAGCTTGACAGTATTGACTTAAGAAGAAATGGGGAGATGGGGCCAGCTGGTGGTATAGTGGTTAAGGCACTGGGCTCCCACATCACTGACAACAGTTCAAGTCCTGGACCTGGCAGGTTGAAACTCACTCTGGGCACTTGTGTGTACATGCCCCCACATCCTGAGAGGCAAATGGAAGAGAAGGGATTGTGGCACGGCCTAGAGGGTGATTTCTCACTTTCTCTCCCTCTGTCTCTCTCTGTTACTCCAGCGAGTGCATGTGCCCTATAACAATAACAAAAAAGAAGAAGAAAAAAAAGAAGAAATGGGGGTGGGGTGGGGTATGGTGATTGGGTATGGCTCTGGACTTCCACATGGCCGACCATGGTTAGAGTTCTGAACATGACAGCTTGCTTTCTCTTTCTCCCCATAGCAAATTGAAAGATAATAATAATAATTAATTAATTTAATTAAATAAATAATTCCTTACAAAAAAAGAAGACATGGAAAAATAATTCTAGAATAGCACTGCCTAAGAAAAATACACAAGCAAAGATGTAAACTATTTATGTAACTTTATGAGGCTGATCATAATCCCAAAGACTCAGTCCCAGATGCCATAATCTGGAATGTCAAAATTCCCAAAGTCTAAAATTCCTAACATTGAAAATCTCTAAAATCACAACCCCAAAATATTTAAACACTGAAAATTAAATCCTGAAGGCTGGAATTTTTAAAACTGCCATTCTTAGTGAAAAAAAAAAAAGGGGGGGGTACTTCTAAAAGTAAATTGAAAGTGTTACTAATAAAGTCTTATTTTTTCCATCCATCCCAGTGTAATTAGTAGAAAATTTAAATGAGTGGATTGGCCACGCAATATGGCAACTATAAAAATTTCAGTTTAAAAAAATGTGTCATTTGTCTGCATTGACATTCCTTCTGGCTGATGAAATTCCAGGAGCTTTTTAATGAACTAAAGTTGCATTTGCCTGGAAAATCTGGTGAAATTACTGACTGGTTTGATAATAATTATGCGCACGGTAGAAAAAGAAGTTTACACAACCATGGTGCTGTTAGGTCACTGGTATTGTTTGTGCCAAATTTGTGGTCTGTATATGAGTGCGTGCAAAATGGATTTTGGCATACCCAAAACAACACAGGAGCATGGCACAGAAGATGGGAAAATTTATTATGAAATGCTCATATCAGTGCGTGTCGAATCAAAAAAGACTCTCAAAAAGAGTGGTGCCACATAGAAAATGAATGTGGAGACTGATGCCCTAAAAAGAAAAAAAGAAGAAGAAAAACCCATCTATTCATCACAATGCAACACTTCAAATATAGTTACCAGTTGAAAGTTGGCTAGATTTTATGAACTACCTCCATGTAATTGCCCAAAATCTACCCTGTCACATACTTTTCATATATCAAATTTTCTTTCTTTTCTTTTTAATCTTTTTTCAGTATTCTTCTCTCACTGTTTTAAATTACCAGCAATATATTTTTCCAATTTACTGTGTTTCATCTTCACGTCATTTTAATGCTAGAGGGATAAACTGTGTAAAGATTTAGAGAGTTCTAATTCTTTCACCCATTTTTTTTTCAAATTTGACTGTGAAAGTGCATGATTATAACACTGACTTTGTGAGTAAGCATTGTGCATGTATGTAAAAACAAAACTTCCTCAATAAAGAAGAGACATCCTTTTAATCCATCTGCATTTGTGAAAGAAAACTTCTTAAGAAAATTGACTCTTTGGATGATTGCATATGCAATAGTGACTATCACAGGTTTTACTGATCTTGTCAAAAGATTATCTGTCAGAGAATCAACCCTGTTACCTAGTGGTTAAGGGAGCTAGATCCCATGTGCATGACAGCTCTTCAAATCCTGGCCCTGATGACTTGAAAGCCATGGCAAGCATATGTGTGTGCATGCCCCAAATCTCAACTGGACAGAGAAATGGAAAAGAAGAGATTGTGGCATGACCATGCCCCACTGGGGTGGGGGGGTTGGGGGGGGGTTCCCTCTGTCTCTCTGGTGAACACAGGAACCCTCTGGCAATTAAAAAAAAAAAAAAAAGAATAGCCATCACAGTATTTTAGATGACTATAGCTATAAAGTTGTGTGCACACAGTTACTAACCATAGTAATAATGTGTTTATATGTTTATAAACACATAGTAATATATGCTTATAGACGTAACCTTAATGAATACAGGTCATGTGCTCCTAAATCTCCCATACAATGTCATTAGTATACCTGAATATTTATGCTTGCAAAAATATGTATGTTATTATTGCTACTTTTTATTGTGTAAAGTCGCCTGTGTTCTGTTGTGATTTATGTTTCTCAGATAAACCCCCTTTTAAAACATAAAGAGGGACCAGCAGATGGCATAATGGTTATGTCACTGGACTCCCAAATAGTCAACCATGGTTTGAGTCCCAGACCTGGTGGCTTAAAACTCACCCCAGGCACATGTGTGTGCCCCAAATCCCGAGAGGAGACTGGAGAAGAAGGGATTGCAGTGTGGCCATATGCCTGGGGGTGATTTCTCACTTTCTCTCTTTCTGCCTCTCTGGTGCCCACACATATCCTATAGGAAAAACAAAACAAAACAAAAAAACAACAACTCTCTTAAAAAAAGGAAATAAATGTATTTTAAATAATTAAAAAAAAATTTTTTTTTGAGAGATTTTCACTGTAGGGCGCGTGCGCTCGCTAGACAGACAGAGAGAGACATAGAGACAGAAAGCGAGAAATCACCCCCCAGGGGGAATGGTCACGCCGCAATCCCTTCTCCTCCATTCTCCTCTCGGGATCTTGGGCACGCACGCACACGCGCCCGGCGTGAGTTTTAAGCCACCGGGTCCGGGACACGAACCGTGGTCGACTACGTGGGAGTCCAGCGACATAGCCATTACGCTAACTGCTGGTTCCCAAAAATTTTTTTTGAATTATATTTTCAGAATATAATCTGAAATCTTTTGGGATTTTAAACTTTAGGGATTTTGCTCTTTCAGGATTTCAACATTTGGGATTATGGACGTTAGGACTGTGCTTTTCTGGATTATAGCTCAACCTCATAATTTTAAAATTTCTAGTAGCTACATTAGTCAAAATAAATAAAAAAGCAGGCCAACCCATGGCATGATGGTTAAGGTGGCTGGATCCCATATGGCTGAGTCCTGGACTTGATGACTTTAGAAACACAGTGGGGACCTGCTCCAGTGAAGAACCTTGCTGGAAGGCCAGCTGCCTGCAGCTGGAGGGCTTAACAGGATGGGGGGGGGGAATGGAGGCATGGCTCATCCCCTCCCCCACTCTCCTTTGGATGCTCAGGTTTGTTTCTTGGGACTTTGAGACAAACTTGCGCCTCTCCCCAACCCATCCGGACACTCATCCCAGTGAAGAGTTTTGCCTGAAGGTGGGCTGTCTGCAGCTGCAGGGTTAACAACAAGGACCGGTGGCTCATCCCCTCCCTTACTCACCTTTGGACTTTCAGGACTTCCATGTTTAGTATAGTGCATGGCTCGCAATCTTTTCTTTGGTACTGAGTGAAGCTCAGCAGCTCAGTTTCAGGTTCACCTGCTCTCAATTTGGGTCACCCAAGATCAGTGACGACAGTGCAGGGTACTGGTGAGCAACAGGGGGACAGAGCAGAAGAGAGATCTCCAGTTTCCTACTCCTGCATATCTTTGAATGCTCAGTGATACCTTGAATAATTTAGAAAGGAAAGTATAGATCACCAGATGACTAGGAACTATCACAAAGGCATAAGAAATATGAGCAACCAACAAAATGTCTCTCCCCCAAGGGAAACATCAATTCCTCATCACTCACAGACAACCCAATAGAAGTAGTAGAAATGTCAGATAAACAATTCAGATTATTTGTAGTAACCAAACTAAATGAGATGCGAAAGAAAAGAGACAATGAGCTCTAGGAGATGAGGAAGTCTTTTCACGATTTGAAAGAAGAAATAAACACCATAAAAAGGAATCAAACAGAATTGTTAGAGATAAAGAATATGATACAGGAAATTAAAACCTCCCTTGAAACTATTATTAAAAGTTGATTAGATCATGCAGAAGATCGAATCTCGAATGTAGAAGACAAAACATCTGACCAAGAAAAAAGTATTAAAAAAAAAACTGAGAAAACAACCAAGGAAAATGAGGATAATATATGAGAAATACTAGATACCACCAAGCACTCAAACATCTGGATAATTGGTATCCCAGGAGAGGAAGAAAATAATAAGGGTATTGATAATTTATTCCATGAATTCCTGAAAGAAAACTTTCCAAACCTAGAAAGGCGTTCAAATATCCAGACCCAAGAAATACATAGGACTCCAAATAGAATCAACCCAAGAAAATCCTCTCCAAGACATACCATAGCCAGATTGGTCAAAACCACAAAGACAAGATAATAAAATTGGCAAGAGAGAAATGGCTAGTTACTTACAAAGGTTATCCCATCAGGCCAACATTGGACCTCTCATCAGAAACAATGCAGGCAAGAAAAAAAAAAGAGAAAATATAATCTAAGTGTTATATGAAAAACAATTTCAACCAAGAATACTATGCCTGGCAAGATTATCCTTCATATGGGGAAAAAGGATAAAAACATTCTCGTATAAACAAAACCTGAAAGAATTTACCAACTCCAGACCAGCTCCTCAAGAGGTTCTAAAGGGAGTGCTATACCAAGAAAACTAAAAAGTCAGATGGACGAATTTAAGAGAACAAAAAACAACCGAGAACATGGCTCACTTAATGATAGGAACATGTCCGGAAATATCGATAATAACATTGAATGTTAATTGATTAAATTCTCCAATTAAGAGGCATAGGCTGGCTGAATGGATTAAAAAAAAAAACAACAGAAATCTTCTATCTGTTGTCTACAAGAAATGCACCTTATAGATAAAGACATACATAGACTAAATGTGAAAGGCTGGAAAAAGATATTTCATGCAAATGGAAATCAAGGGCTGGAGTTGTGATACTGATTTCAGACAAAATGGGCTTTAAGACAAAGACTGTAAGAAGAGACAAAGAGGAGCATTATATAGTAGTACATGAAGTAATTTATCAAGAAGACATAATGCTTATAAATATCTATGCACCCAACTCAGGAGCACCTAAATACATGAAGGAAAAACTGCTGGGGCTAAAAGGAGAGAGAGGTTGCAACACTATAATTGTTGGGGATCTCAATACCCCACCATCTCTTTTAGACAGATCTTCTAGACAAAAAATAAGCAGAGAGATACAGGACCTACATGATACTATAAATCAAATGGACTTGAGAGACATCTACAGAACTTTCCACCCTAAGACCACAAAATATGCATTTTTCTCACCCCAGCATGAAACCTTTACAAAGATTGACCATATGATAGGACATAAATCAAGCCTTTACAGATTCAAAGGCATAGAAACTATATCCGGCATCTTCTCTGACCATGATGGAATTAAACTCAATATTAATTTCAATAAACATCCTCAAAAATACACAAACACATGGCAACTAAACAACCTACCTCTGAATGACTTCTTAACTGCTGAAGAAATTAAGTCTGCAAACAAATGATAATGAGTACACTAATTTCCATAATCTCTGGGACACTGAAAAAGCAGTCATAAGAGGGAAATTCATAGCAATTAGTGTGCATAAGAAAACGATGGAGGAAGACTGAGTCTACCATGAGAGCTGAGATCTAGTGATTTCAAAGATAAGAGCAATGAAGATGTTCTGCTGAGAATCTACCCTGCTTCCACCTACCGAGTGTCTGGACAAGTCTAAATGAAAAGTTGCCAAAATCTGAATACTACTTGGGTCCTCATATTCCTCAACTCCCACTGAATCTGCATCACAAAGGGAGAAAAACACAACACCAAAGGATTTGCAGACCACATCCTCCTGTGAGCCCCTGATTGCTCAGATTGATCTTCTAGAAAGTATAGGAAGAAACAAATAACCCATCATATGACTAGAAATCACCACAGGGGCCATCTCTTTTAGACAGATCTTCTAGACAAAAAATAAGCAGAGAGATACAGGACCTACATGATACTATAAATCAAATGGACTTGAGAGACATCTACAGAACTTTCCACCCTAAGACCACAAAATATGCATTTTTCTCACCCCAGCATGAAACCTTTACAAAGATTGACCATATGATAGGACATAAATCAAGCCTTTACAGATTCAAAGGCATAGAAACTATATCCGGCATCTTCTCTGACCATGATGGAATTAAACTCAATATTAATTTCAATAAACATCCTCAAAAATACACAAACACATGGCAACTAAACAACCTACCTCTGAATGACTTCTTAACTGCTGAAGAAATTAAGTCTGCAAACAAATGATAATGAGTACACTAATTTCCATAATCTCTGGGACACTGAAAAAGCAGTCATAAGAGGGAAATTCATAGCAATTAGTGTGCATAAGAAAACGATGGAGGAAGACTGAGTCTACCATGAGAGCTGAGATCTAGTGATTTCAAAGATAAGAGCAATGAAGATGTTCTGCTGAGAATCTACCCTGCTTCCACCTACCGAGTGTCTGGACAAGTCTAAATGAAAAGTTGCCAAAATCTGAATACTACTTGGGTCCTCATATTCCTCAACTCCCACTGAATCTGCATCACAAAGGGAGAAAAACACAACACCAAAGGATTTGCAGACCACATCCTCCTGTGAGCCCCTGATTGCTCAGATTGATCTTCTAGAAAGTATAGGAAGAAACAAATAACCCATCATATGACTAGAAATCACCACAGGGGCACAAGAAATATGCAAAACCAAGAAAATACGTCACCCCCAAGGGAAAAGAATAACTCCTCTTCACCCACAGACACTACAATGAAAATCATGGAGATGTCTAATGAAGAATTTAGCGTATTCATAATGACAAAACTAACAGAGATGGAAGAGAAGAGGGACAATGCACACCAGAAGAAAAAAACCAAACAAACAATGAGTCCCAGGAAGTGAGGAAAGAGGAAATACACACCATAAAAAAGAGTCAAATGGAACTGTTGGAGATGAAGGCTATAATACAGGAAGTCAAAAACCTCATTTGAAAGTATTAAAAGCAGGGACCAGCAGTTAGCATAATGGCTATGTCACTGGACTCCCATACAGTTGACCGTGGTTCGCATCCCGGACCTGGTGGCTTGAAAATCACGCCGGGCACAGGCACGTGCACGTGCATGCCCAAGATCCTGAGAGGAGAATGGAGGAGAAGGGATTGTGGTGTGGCCATCCCCCCGGGGGGTGATTTCTCGTTTTCTCTTTCTCTGTCTCTCTGTCTTTCTGGCAAACGCACGTGTCCTATAGCAAAAACCTCTTCAAAATTAAAAAAAAAAAACAACAACAACGAAAGTATTAAAAGCAGACTAGATCATACAGAAAATTAAATCTCAGATGTAGAAGACAGGATCTCTGGACTAGTAAAATCCACCACAAAGACTGAGAAAATAGCCCCCCAAAATGAGAATATACGAGAAACACTAGTTACCATTAAATGTCCAAACATCTGGATAACTAGTATCCCAGAAAGTGAAGAGACTAATAAGGGCATTGACAATCTATTGTAGGAAATCCTGGAAGAAAAATTCCCAAAGTTAGAGAGGCATTCAAAGATCCAGACCCAAGAAATACAAAGGCCTCCAAATAGGATCAACCCAAGAAGATCTTCTCCAAGACACATTATAGCCAGAATGACCAAAACCCCAGACAAAGACAAGATACTCAGACTGGCAAGAGAGAAACGTCATGTTACCTACAAAAGATATCCCATAAGGCTAACAGCAGACCTCTCATTGGAAACAAGGTGAGCAAGAAGAGAATGGGAAAATATATTCAAAGTGTTGAATGAAAACCAATTTCAATCAAGAATATTGTACCCGGCAAGATCATCCTTCATATGGGAAGAGAAGACAAGAACATTCTCAGATAAACAAAACCTGAAAGAGTTTACCAACACCAGACCAGCTCACCAAGAAGTTCTGAAGGGTGTGCTATCTCAAGAAAATTAAAGTCAGATACACAGAAATAAGCGTTTTAAAATAGCTAAGAAAATGGCCAGCTTAATGGTAGGGACAAGTACAGAGTTGAATGTTATCTTCCGAATTTAAACAGAGCGATCAGACTATGGCAGAAGATAAAGTACATGGTTTGAACTGGTGAAATAGAATTTTATGACTTTTGATTAAAACATTACTGACCTTCTATGCTTTGTTTTCCAGTGTTAAGGAGATTTTTCTTTTCTCAAGTTGTAGACAGGTTCATGTACCTACTACTCAAATAGAATCCTAACCTGTTTTCTGGCTTTAAGTATTAAGCAAAGTTCTCTTAACATTTTTTGACTGATTTAGTAAAGCTAAAACTGCCTTTCTTGAAATTAAAAACTGTATTTTAAAAAATACCTATTTGGTAACCACAGTAAGCTATATAGCCTTAGCTATGTGCTATTTTTAGTATATTCATTCTATCCACACAGTTTCATGCCTAAAGTCAACTTTTGTTCACAGATATGTATATATAAGCTGAACTTACTATTGAAAGTATTTAGATTAATTAAGATAGTTTGTGAATCAATACAATGTGGGAAAGAATTAAGGAACAGAACGCAACTGCAGAAACCAGAGGCAGGGTGGGGAGAGGATGGGAAATGGCACAGGATGAGAAATAGGGGGGAATATATATATATTAGCGACATAGCCATTACGCTAACTGCTGGTTCCCTCTCCACTGCTTTTTAATATAGTGCTGGAAGTCTTATCCAATGCAATTGGAAAAGAGAATAATATAAAACGTATTCAAATAGGCAAAGAAGATTGAAAATATCTTTATTTGCACACGACATGATGGTATACTTAGAAGACCCAAAGATTTTCATGAAAAAACTTCTTGAAGTAATAAATGAATACAATAAAGTGTCAGGATACAAAATCAACATCCAAAAATCTATAGCATTTCTATATATGAACAACAAGGTGGATGAAGTAGATCTGAAGAAAAGAATCCCTTTGACCATAGCCACAAAATGTATAAGATACCTAGGGATAAACCTAACTAAGGAAGTCAAAGACCTCTACAAAGAAAACTATGAAAATCTCAAAAAAGACATTGAAAAGGACACAAAAAAATGGAAGAGCATACCATGTACTGGATTGGAAGAATTAATATAATCAAAATGACAATTCTACCCAAAACAATCTACATATTTACAATGCAATTCCAATCAAAATACCAGAGACATTCTTCACAGATCTAGAAAAGACAATCATAGAATTTGTCTGGAATCATAAAAGACCTCATATTGCCAAAGCAATGCTACACAAGAAGAGTGGAATGGGTGGCATCTCACTCCCTGACCCAAAATATACTATAAAGTTGTGATAATCAAAACAGCATGGTATTGGCATAAAAACAGATAGGTGACCCAATGGAATAGATTAGAGACCCCAGAAATAAACTCAAAGCTTACAGTCAACTGATTTTTTTTTAATAGGGCACTGGCCCTTTTTTTTTTTTTTTTGGAGAGATTTTCACTGTAGGGCGCGTGTGCTCACCAGACAGACAGAGAGAGACATAGAGACAGAAAGCGAGAAATCACCCCCCAGGGGGGATGGTCATGCCGCAATCCCTTCTCCTCCATTCTCCTCTCGGGATCTTGGGCACGCACGCACACGCGCCCAGCGTGAGTTTTAAGCCACCGGGTCCGGGACACGAACCGCGGTCGACTACGTGGGAGTCCAGCGACATAGCCATTACGCTAACTGTTGGTTCCCCAGTCAACTGATTTTTGACAAAGGATACCAGTCAAACCAGTGAGAAGAGGGAAATCTTTTTAGCAAATGGTTCTGGAAAATCTGGGTATCCAACTGGAAAGATGAAACTGAATCCCCATCTTTCACCACTAACAAAAATCAACTCAAAATGGATCAAAGACCTGAACCTAAGACCTCATACTGTAAAACTACTGGAGGAAAACACTGGGGAAACTCTGGGAGACACTGGGGTAGGCAAAGATTTCTTAAATAGGATTCCCAGAGCACAAGCAATAATCCCTAAAATAGACAAGTGGGACTATATAAGATTAAGAAGTTTCTTCACAACAAAGAACACAGTAGTTAGTGTGAATTGACAACCCTCAGAATGGGAGATATTTTTGGAAAACATGCCTCAAATAAGAGACTGACAACCAGAACACACAGGGAACTCAAATGGCTTATCTGAAAAAAAAAAAATATATATATGTATATTAACCCAATTAAAAGATGCAAAATGAGTTTAACAAAAACCTTTCTAATGAAGATATATGAACAGTCAAAAAGCATATGAAGAATGTTCAGCATCCCTCATCATAAGGGAAATGTAGATCAAAACCACTGAGATACCACCTAACCCCTGTCAGAATGGCAAAGATTAAAAATACAAAAGTAGTAAGTGTTGGTGGGGTTGTGGTGAAAGGTGAACCCTCCTACAGTGTTGGTGGGAATGTAAATTGGTTCGGCCACTGTGGAAAACAATATGGAAGTTCCTCAAAGATTTACAAATAGAGGGACCAGCAGTTGGCATAATGGCTACGTCAATGAACTGCCATGTAGTCGACCACAGTTCGAGTCCTGGACCCAGTGGTTTAAATTCATGCCAGGCACGTGTGTGTGTGTGTGTGTGTGTGTGTGTGTGTGTGCCTAAATCCCAAGAGGATAATGGAGGAGAAGGGACTGTGGTGTGGCCATCTCCCCCAGGGGGGTGATTTCTCGCTTCCTGTCTCTCTGTCTCTGTCTTTCTGGTGAGCACAAACACCCTATAGCAAAAACCTTTAAAAAAAAAAAAAAGAAAGAAAGAAGATCTACAAATAGAACTACCATTTGATCCAGCAGTCCCACTTCTGGGTATCTACCCAAAGGACAGGAGAATGCTCAATCAGAAAAGCGCATGCACATCAATGCTTTATTGCCACATTATTCACAGTTGCTAAGAAACGGAACCAACACAAATGTCTGCAAACAGATGAATGGAATGAAAAAATGTGGCACATATACTCTACGGAATACTTTTCAGCCACTAAAAAAACAAACAAACAAAAAACCCCAGCATTTTATAGAAAGTGGCCTAAAATGGAAGATTTATTGCTGAGTGAAGCAAGCCAGGCTATGATAGAAAGATATTGTATGTACCCACTTACTATACATATATCTGCACTATATGGTAGAGATTGAAATATTAGAGGGCATAAAAGCAGTGAAAATAGTTATGGATGCTGAAGACAGTGTGGAATAGGGGGTGGGGAAAGAAGGGAAGAGTATAGAAAAGGATAGCAAGAGAACAAATAGGCATAACATTTGTGGGACACAGAAATGATGTATTACCTGTTGAGGATAACATGTATTGTATTCTCTACTGGACTAGGCTGAGATGTATCTCATGTTAGGTAAATTCTCTTTACAAGCCAAATGAAGTATAGTGATTGAATATTATAAAAAGTAATGAGAATTTTAAAAATAATAATAATATGAAAGAAATGAAAAACTCTTTGATGATGATGCGGATAGTACTGTCTTTGTCTTGACTGATATGCATGGTAATCATACTGGAAAAATAAATGTTATACACTGTAAAGATATATATGATTAAATGTAATATAAAAACTAACAATAAAAAAAGAAAAAAAAAAGAAATACACAGGGCTTGTGTGCATGTCCAAAATCCCAAAATAAAGGGGAGATAGAGAAGAAGGGACTGTGGCATTTTGGCTGTTCATATATCTCCATGACAGTGCTTTCTCACTTTTCCTCCCTTTTCTCTCTCTTTCTAGTGAGTGCATGTGTCTTCTGGCAAATTAAAGAAAAAAGTGAAAAGAAACAAGTGTAATTAATTTGAAAAATATATTTTATTTAACTCAATAGACTCAAAATATCATTTCAACATCTAATATAAATGTAAAAATATATGAAATGTTTTACATTTTTTGGTACTAAGTCTTCAATATCTGGTATGTACTTCATATGTACAGTGTATCTCAATTTGAGCCACAATTGTAGGGCTCAAATAAACACAGGTAACAAGTAACTACTAAATTGGACAATGCAGATATAAACCAAGATTGGAGATGCTGCTCTACCAAATACCAAGATGTATTATTTATAAAAATGTGATAATTAGGACGGTGCGATTTTTGACAGACCTAGACAAAATATATCGATAGCTGTCTCTTTACTAACTAGGAAGAGTTGGGACCAGCAGTTAGCGTAATGGCTATGTCGCTGAACTCCCATGTAGTCGACCGCGGTTTGTGTCCCAGACCTGGTGGCTTAAACTCAGGCTGAGCGCATGTGTGTGTGTGCCCAAGATCCCAAGAGGAGAATGGAGGAGAAGGGATTGTTATCCTCCCTGGGGGGTGATTTCTCGTTTTCTGTCTCTCTCTTGTTTTCTGTCTTCCTGGTAAGCGCACGAGCCCTGTAGCAAAAACCTCTCAAAACAAACAAACAAACAAACAAAAACACAACTAGAAAGTAGAAATTAACATTACTCTGGATGACACTAGATACCCACATTTCCAGAATTTGATACTTCTGATAAGTGTCAATATGAATATAGAACAATGTTTTTTTCATTTGCCTGTTATTAGATGTTATTAGATGTTCAGTTTATTGTTAAACAGACTGTTCATTATTACAGAAATAACACTGGTGCACTGAAGAAGATTAGAAACTATAGACAAGCAAAAGCAAAGTGAAACAATAGAAAACAAAATCATACTTGTACCACACAGAGATTACCATAGTGATGTGGGTGTATGTGTGCCCGTGTACATTTCATGGTGAGTGCTTTGGAGAGGAAGGATGGGTTTAGCTTTCAGAAGCCTCAGAGATACAGAGTGAATAGTCGTAAGTGTTGGGAATATTAAAACAATCAAGAAGGATGAAAGGGGAACCAACAGATGACGTAATGGTTACTCACTGCACTCTCACATAGTAGACTGTGGTTTGAGTCATGGACACGGTGACTTAAAACTCACACTGGGTGCGTGAGTTTGTGCATGCCCAAGATCCCGAGAGAAGGATGAAGGAGAAGGGATTGCAGTGTGGCCATCTCCGCTGGGGGTGATTTCTCACTTTCTATCTTTCTGGCAAGCACATGTGACCCATAGCAAAAATCTCTCTTAAAAAAAAAAAAAAAAGAAAGAAGAAGAAGAAGGCTGAAGGGTCTTATATTAAAGTTTCATATTTATTAAGAAGTGTTAGGGCTGGCAGGTAGCATGGTGTTAAGGGTGGTTAAGGTGCTGAACTCCCACTGGCCAACTGTACTTCCTGGACCTAGTGGTCTGCTTTCTCACTCTCTCGCTTGTAAAATTGAATAATAATAATAAATAAATTAAATTAAATAATTCTTGTTTTTATAAAAAGAAGTGTTATCTGAAATAGATTATGAAAACAATGGGAATCTAGATGCTAGGACATCAGAATTTTCTTTTCTTCCTTCCTTCCTTCTTTATATTTTATATATAATTTTTAATTGTCAGAGGACATAAGCCCTCATGAGATACATACAGAGAGAGAGGGGGGGAGAAACTACACCCAATGGCATATAGTTACACTGCAATTCCTTCTTCTTCTTTTCTCCATCCTGTCAGAATTTGTGGCAGGCATGCACATGACATATTTTTCAGGCGGCCAGGGTTGAGATTTGAACCATGGTTGGCCATATGGTATCCAGCTCTCTTCACTACTAGGCTGGGTTGGTCCCAGGATTTTCTTTTCAATGTTTATTTATTTATTTTTCTCATGAGTGAGAAACAAAGAGAGACTGCACCCTAGTAGCGTCCTGACATCACAATGCACCCCCAGCTTCAGCCAGCCCTGGGTCATAGGCACCTGTGTGCCCTGGCATTCAGGGAGGACTACAGACACACACTAGGAACTCTCCTGTATGGGTGGGCCTTACAGATCACTGCCATTTACTGCTGTGCCTCCAGATCAGAATTTTAAATACTGTTTATTAACTTCCATAAAGAAAATACTTTTTTTTTCTTTTGCTAGTTTATGATTGACTTTTACAAATAATTTGTTTTTATTAGAAAAACCAGTATTGGGGGCTGGCAAGTGGCATGGTGGTTAAGGTGCTGGACTCCCACATGGCTGACTGTGTTTCAAGTCCCAGACTTGGCAGCTTATTTTCTCACTTTCCTTCTCTCTTTCTCTCTTGTCAAATGAAAAAAAAAAAAAGTAATTAAATAATAATTCTTAAAAAAGAAGAAGCAGTATTTGGAAAATGCATCAAAATATGAAAACTATAAAAATGATTCAATTCTTATACCTATATCCATTTAGTATATTTCCTTTCAAACGTGTGTACCTGCCTGGGTGTTTAAATTTTGATTGCGTGGTTTTTGAACAAAGTAATACACAGTCACTACAACAACTTAGGAAATACAGAGAAAAAAGTCATCCATAATCTCAAAAACCAATGGAGCTCTTCTAGCTTTAATCATCTCGCTTCTTTATAAACTGTAAACAACCCAGCAAGGTAGCTTTGTAGCTGAGCATATAAGATGAGGAGTAGTGAAGCATTCCTCCACTTGAGTGAAGCTAGGGAATCAAACAGGGCTTCCCTCATCCAGTCGGCTGAGGAAGCTGGAGCCGTGTAATAAAGGTCTGCAGTGCCATGTATAATTAAGGTGGTATGTTGGCAAGTGGATCATGAGCAAAGAAAAATGACACAATCTAAGGAGCCAGGCATGGTGGATCTATGCAGCTTCAATGCAGGCAGCATGCTAAAAGCGGCCTATATCATGCATAAGAGGACCTCTGCAAGAAAAGTCATATTGTTGACAATCCAAAGGATGAACTTACAGGCAGATGTGCATTTAAAATCCCTTGGATGGACATCTGATTTGTGCTGCCCTCTTTCAATTTTAGACTTTCCATCTGGAAGGTCACCTCATCAAACCAAACCACCCTCGGTCTAGTTAGATTGAAATCGAATTTTCTTTTTCTATTACCAGAAGGCAATTTTGGACTAAAATCTTTTAAAATAGTGCAGTCTTTCTGCAGACACATTTATCTCTTTCTAACAAAGCAATACACTAAGGTTTACAACAAATTGTTTAAGAAGATGAAATTCAAAATTCTATTCGTGTTTATGTACTTGACTGAAAATGTTCCATTTTATGTTTCTTAGAAAAATGGAATTTTTCAGACTGGCCAGGTGGCGTGGTGGTTGAGGTGGTTGAGGTGTTTGGATCCTACATGGCTGACTGTGTGGTTTGAGTCCTGGACCCAATGGCTTGAAAAACACCCCAGGCATGTGTGCACACATGCCCATAGTCTCAAGAGGAGAATGGAGATGGGATTGTGGCACAACCACCTTCCTAGTGGTGATTTTTCACTTTCCCAGTCTCTTTGTTGGTCTATCTCCAGTGAGAGCATGTGTCCTATAGCAAAAACATGAAATAAATAAATAGAAAGAAAGAAAGAAAAAGAAAGAGAGAGAGAGAAAAGAAAGGAAAAGAAAAAAAGAAGAGAGAGAAAGGAAGGAAGAAAGGAAGGAAGGAAGGAAGGAAGGAAGGAAAGAAAGAAAAAGAAGGGAAATGAAAAATGTCTCCAGGTCTATGAAACTATGGTTGTGTCCATGATGCATCAAAACAGAGAAATGAAAAGTGAAAATGGGGAACCAGCAGTTAGCGTAATGGCTATGTTGCTGGACTCCCACGTAGTCGACCACAGTTCGTGTCCTGGACCCGGTAGCTTAAAACTCACGCCGGGTGCGTGTGCGTGCGTGCCCAAGATCCCAAGAGGAGAATGGAGGAGAAGGGATTGCGGCGTGACCATCCCCCCTGGGGGGTGATTTCTCGCTTTCTGTCTCTATGTCTCTCTCTGTCTGTCTGGCGAGCGCACGTGCCCTACAGTGAAAATATCTCAAAAAAAAAAAAAAAGTGAAAATGAAACCAAATTTGGGTGCTTTACCATCCCAATGATGGAGACACATAAAAACTGTGAGTTGTTTTAATGTCTAAATCAAAAATCTAAAGTGAGATAAAAGATACAGATGCAAACAATAAACTGGATTTTCAACTTTTCATTCAATTGCTTGAGTGTTACATGCACATGATAGTACCCAGAATTAAAATAGAAATTGGAGCCTGGCAGTAAGGCACTGAGATTCCACTACTTCTGAGTAGGTTCTGCACTGCATTCATTTTCTTCTTTCCATAATTCTAGAACAGACTTTGGAGCTTACAGTCAACATATTTTTGGTGAATGAGTGTAGGAGCACATGGAGTTGAAGCCTGAACTGTAGATCGTATGTAGTAGCATATGTGCTTTGTAGAGTTAATAATTTTAGGACTATGTTGAATTGCAAAAAGAAAATGTTTATAGTTTTGCCATATAAAATAAAATAAATTGGCAACTTCACTCATGTATCTGTGCTAGGCATTGTGGTAAACACAAAGATGGATACATCTTCACATGTGGGACATATTAAGATGAGATTAAATAACAACTGAACCTTAAATGCATTTATATATACCTAGAGCCATAGGAACACTGAATAACTTTTAATTGAGGACTTACCCTACTCTATTGTGCACCAAAATTAAAAACAGCTTCAAATTGCTATTATTTTGACATGTTCTCTCCCCTTCCCCACCACCACGGCCACCAAAGGCCAAGCATTGCTGCCTAATTAGGGAGCATCGAGGTCAAGCTGATACAAACAGCTGGATGAGACTTGACCTGACATTCTGGTTGGATCAATTCACCAACCCCACTGACCCAGAATTATAGGTATGACATTTACCACTCACCGTATTAATCAGTCTGACTAGATATTAAAACCATGCTTTACTTTCAGGGCTGCACAGACTTAGCCTAAGGGGGTAAGTCTCACTTAAAGTGGAATAAAGAGCAAAGCTCCATCTTATGTCAACGTGCCGTTGCCCAACAGACCCGGCGGGAAAGTAAACCCAGAAGGAGCTTCACAACTGGGAGATAGTATGGCTGCCTGAATCCAAATCTCTCCATGCAGCATCGACACCCACCTTCCCCAAACATGAAGTCACCGCGGAGTGCCACTAAAAGCACACACAACTCATGCATTCAGCATTGCTAATACAGAATGTCAGGGACTCCAGATGCCCTGTAAATAGAGAAATAAATAGAGTCTCAGGGGAGTGCCACCGTCACGGCCAGCCTGTGCATGCTGAGAGTGGAGAGATGGAGCCTTCCAACAGCCGCAAAAAATAGCAAGAAAATGAAAGATTCAAATGAAGCATAGACAAACTTACCCCAGAAAAGTCCAACAGTCCAAAAGTCTACACACAGGGCCAACAGGTGGCATGGAGGTTAAGGTGCTAGACCCTATGTGGTCAACTGTACATTCGAGTCCCAGACCTGGTGGCTGAAAATCATGCTGGGGGACCAGCAGTTAGCGTAATGGCTATGTCGCTGGACTCCCATGTAGTTGACCGTGGTTCCCGTCCCGGACCTGGTGGCTTAAAACTCACGCCGGGCGCGTGTGTGTGCGTGCCCAAGATCCCAAGAGGAGAATGGAAGAGAGGGATTGCAGCGTGGCCATCCCCACTGGGGGGTAATTTCTCACTTTCTGTTTCTCTGTCTCTGTCTGTCTGGTGAGCGCATGTGCCCTATCACAAAAACCTCTCCAAAAAAAAAAAAAAATCATGCTAGGCACATGTGTGTGTATGCCCAAAATTCTGAGAGGAAAATGAAGGAGAAGGGATTGTGTGTGACCATCCCCCCCCCCGTGATTTCTCACTTTCCCTCGTGCAGTCTCTCTCTCTTTCGGGTGAGCACATGCACCCTAAAGCAAAAACTAAACAAACGAAAACCTAAACACACCTATGTGGAGAGCTGCCAATTTGAAAACATGTGATTAAAACACGTGGCCTGTAGACACATGCAGACATGTGCTTCCATAAGCTACTCCAGCAGGCTATTAAAAAACATCTACATACAAAAACAATATCTGCCTATTGTCAATAATTCTCTTCCTATTATTATTAATACTCAATAACCCAATACTACCCAGCATCAAGCTTAAAAAAGTCACATGCATTTATCAAATTGTCCCCCCCAAAAAAATTTATATAGCGCCAATCATTTTCACATCTTCAAACAATTTACATCCCCAAACAACTAACTTTACATTCTAATTTCTCCTCCCTTGTTCTCTTTACATTCTACTTCCTTCTTCCCCATTCCTTTTACATCCCATTTTCTCCTTCCCCCATTTTCTACCCCATAAAAAAAAAACCTAAAACTAGTTCTAGTCACAACTTCATCAGAGAAGCTGTGCCCACCCAATCCTCACTTTTCTATACGTATATGTCTTTATGTGTTTTATTATTGTGTCTATTTCTTTTTTTTTTTGGAGAGGTTTTCGCTATAGGGTGTGTGTGCTCGCCAGACAGACAGACAGAGACAGAGACAGAAAGCGAGAAATCACCCCCCGGGGGGATGGTCACGCTGCAATCCCTTCTCCTCCATTCTCCTCTCGGGATCTTGGGCACGCACGCACACGCGCCTGGCGTGAGTTTTAAGCCACCAGATCCGGGACGCGAACTGCGGTCGACTATGTGGGAGTCCAGCGACATAGCCATTATGCTAACTGCTGGTTCCTTATTGTGTCTATTTCTAATCCACAGCCTTCTCCACTCAAAAAACATATTCATACTAAACTAATCCCAGCAAAGTGGTGCGCTTAGCAGTTAAATCACCAGCTACAGTGGGGTAGGGGTAGGGCTTAAAATGAGCAGCACTGGCCCAGGTGCTGGGGCACAGAGGAAATGTAAATGCCTTGCAAGGCTGGAAATCATACAGTTGACCATGGATTTGGTTCCTCAGGTCAGCCCGAACATGTGTTGGGCTTGCATGTGGGTTCCCAGGATCATGAGGTGCTGGAAGGCGGGGAAAGGGGAGATACATAGCTCAGAAAAACCGGTTATTAGTATCTCATTCCGACTCTGTTCAGTGACATCCCACTGGTAGCTTAAAAATCATCATGATGGGAGCAGCAGGTGGCGTGGTGGTTAAGGCACTGGACTCCCACATGAGTGACCGTGGTTTGGGTCCTAGACCTGGTGGCCTTCTTTCTTCTCTCTCTCTCTAATGAGTGCATGTGCCATATAGCAAATTTAATAATAGTAATGATAATAAATAAAATTAAATAAATAGTTTTTAGAAGCTCAGCCATGATGGGAATGTACACACATACCATGGTGAGAACATATATGACACAGAAACTTGCAAATGTAACAGAAGAGGCTACTTTTTTCTTCATGAAGATCTTGTTATTAAACATTTACCAGCAATCACTGCATCGATAAATCCTTTTCTCCACCACCATAGCCACTACAACTGTCAATAATATCAGTCACTAAAGAAGTTGCCTTTTAATAAGGTGGCATGTGGAGTTCCTCTTTAACTATGAACTCTGCCCACAAAATACCCAGGGGGAAAAAATCAAAGTGACTTCTTATAAAGCAGTTGTAAGAAGGAAACAGAATGTTAATTATAACATTTGATTGATGAAAATTCCTTCAAAAAAATTTTTTTTCACAAAGCAGAAAAAAATGTAGCACAACCTTCTAAACTGAATTAAGTATCCTAAAGCAAATGCATAAATATAGTTCTTTTTTAAAAAAATTCTAAAATCAGGGACCAGCACATGGCATAATGGTTACATTGCTGGACTCCTACATAGTTGACTGCAGTTTGAGTCCTAGACCCATTGGCTTAAAAAACTCACACCCACATGCCGGGCACACGTGCGTGTGTGCCCAAGATCCCGAGAGGAGAATGGAGGAGAAGGGATTATGGTGTGGCCATCCTCCATGAGGGTTGATTTCTCACTTTCTGTGTCTCTGTCTCTCTGTCTTTCTCCTGTGGACCCATTGGCTTAAAAAACTCACACCCACATGCCGGGCACACGTGCGTGTGTGCCCAAGATCCCGAGAGGAGAATGGAGGAGAAGGGATTATGGTGTGGCCATCCTCCATGAGGGTTGATTTCTCACTTTCCTCTCGCTGTCTCTCTGTCTCTCTCTGTCAAATTAAAATAAATGAATTAATAAATAAATAATTCTTAAAAAAAAAAGTATTGAATAAAACTCATGTCTAGCGCATGTGCATGCCTGACCAAGATCCAGAGAGAAGAATGGAGAAGGGATTGCAGTGTGGCCATCCCCCCGGAAGGTGATTTCTCACTGTTTCTTTGTATTTCTCTGTCTCTCCACTGAGCACACGCACCCTATAGCAAAAATCTCTCTTAAAAAAATTCTAAAAGTATAATTAAAAAATCTAAGAACACAGGGCCAGCAGGTGGTGTAGTGATTAAGGCACTGGACTCCCACATGGCTGACCACAATTTGAGTCCCAGACCTGGTGGGGGAAATAGAGGAGAAGGGATTGCAGTGTGGCTATCCTCCCTGGGGGGTGATTTTTTGCTTTCTGTCTCTCTGTGTCTCTTGGTGAATGCACATGCCCTATAGCAAAACAAAACAAAACAAAAACTAAGAATACAAGTGGATTCAAAATAGGAAGAAATGAAACAAATTAATTGTACTTAAGAAATATATTGAAGATAAAGACATAATTAATTCAAAAATTAAGAAATTGCAAGTCCCAATGGAGAAAAGAATTCAACGAAAATAAGGGACACTGAAGAAAGGTAGGCAAGCAACCTTAAAATGAGATAAATAAAGAAGTTAAAAGGGTCAGACAGAAAATGGTTGAAGAGAAAGGCAGATAGAGAAGGTTCAATACATGAATAATTGTGTTCCCTGAGGAAGCAGACAAAATACTGGGACAGACTAATATTTAAATTTACATTCCAAGAGAACTTTCTGGAAGTACAACAAAATTTTAATCCACAAATAGAGTAGGCCTATGATGTAACTGGGAAAATTGACCAGATACAATCATCTCCCTGATATGTCCTGGAAAAGTATTAGACTTTAAACACAGGGAACCAGCAGTTAGCGTAATGGCTATGTTGCTGGCCTCCCATGTAGTCGACCGCGGTTCGCATCCCGGATCCGGTGGCTTAAAACTCACGCCGGGTGCGTGTGCGTGCATGCCCAGGATCCTGAGAGGAGAGTGGAGGAGAAGGGATTGCATCGTGACCATCCCCCCTGGGGGGTGATTTCTCGCTTTCTGTCTCTATGTCTCTCTCTGGCAAGCGCACATGCCCTATAGCGAAAATCTCTCCAAAAAAAAAAAAAAACAACAACAACAACAAAAATGAACACAAAGGAAAGGGGTCAGTGGGAGCATGGTAGTTAAGGCAGCTGGATCCCACATGGCTGACTGCATAGCTTGAGTGCTGAACCCAGCCAGCAACTTGAAAAACAAGCCAGGTGTGCATGCATGCATGCCCAAAATTCCAGAAGGAGAGATAGGAGAGATGAAGAAAGGACTGGAGCATGACCATCCCCCATGGGAAGTGCTTTCTCATTTTTCTTCTCTCTTTTTTTTTTTTCTCTCTGTCAAGCACACACACCATTTACCCAAAAAAAAAAAAAAAAAAAAAGGCCAAAAAAAAAAAGGCAAAGTAAAGAAATCCTCAGAATCTTCAGACAAACAGATGCAAATTGGCTGATACAGCAATATCTATACGGTGATCAAATAATACCTAACACATGGGACCAGCAGTTAGTATAATGGCTATGTCGCTGGACTCCCATGTAGTCAACCGTGGTTTGAATCCCAGACCCGGTGGCTTAAACTCACACTGGGCACATGCGCGTGTGTGATCCCAAGAGGAGAATAGAAGAGAAGGGATTGCAGCGTGGCCATCCCCCCGGGGGGTGATTTCTCGCTTTCTGTCTCTCAGTCTCTCTCTGTCTTTCTGGCACGCACATGCACCCTATAGCAAAAACCTCTCCGAAAAAAAAAAAAAAAAGAACCACAAATCAACAACAAAAAAACACCTAACACAGTGACTCAAAAAGAGTACATATAAAAAGATTAACAATAATTTGCCAGGTCAATGAAAGCAATAAGAATTCAGAGACTGTGGAGGCCAGTCAGTGGTGTGGTGGTTAAGGCAGCTGGATACCACTTGGCCAAGTAAGTGGTTTGAGTCCCAAAATTCTGGGAGAAGAATAGAGAAGGAATTGTGAAGTAGCCATCCCCTCTTAGGGGTGATTCCTCTCTCTCTCTCTCTGTCTTTCTCCTGTGAGTGCACATGCCCTGTAGCAAAAGCTAAATAATAATAATAATAATGATAATAAAGGAAAGAATTCAGAGATTGTTAGTGTGACATAAAACAAAGGAAGATTTAAGCCAAAAAGCATTAAACAAGATAAAGAAAGATACTAAATAAAACTGAAATTATAAATCACAATGAACTGGAACTTACATTTAGAGGAGAAAATGTTATGAAAATGATTGCAATAGTTGTCAAAATTGAAATATGGAGCGTAGTTTAAATAAAAGTGTTGTATCAAACTAAAATTTCCTATATAAAAGAAGTCTTGTTCTTAGAAAATACACACAAAAATGCGACTAGCAGATGACATAATAGTTATGTCGCTGGACTCCCATGTAGTTGACTAAGGTTCAAGTCCCAGACCCTGTGGCTTAAACTCACGTCGGGCTTGTATACATGCGTATCCAAATGGATGAAAATGGAGGAGAAGGGATTGTGATGTGGCCATCATTCCTGGAGGATGATTTCTTGCTTTCTTTATCTCTGTCTCTTAAGCGAGCACATGTACCCTATACCAAAATTCTCTTTCAAAAAAAAAAACAGAAAAGAAAGAAAATACACACAAAAAATTATTAAGAAATAAAGATATGTGATGTGTGCAACTTACAACTGGTTAACAAAAAACGCATAAATCTGTGTAAAATGTAAATGAGAGTCTATGTATTATTCTAATTTCTTTTTCTTTGTTTTTGCCATAGAGTGTGTGCACTCACTGCAGAGAGACAGAGAAAAAGTAAGAAATCACCCCTTTGGGGCACAGCCACATTGCAATCTCTTTGTCTTCCATTCTCATCCTGGTGTTTTGGTATGCAGACACACGCAATGTAATTTTCAAGCAGCTGGGTTCAGGACTTGAACTGCGATTGACCATGTGGAAATCTAGCGTCTTAACCATTATGCTACCTGATGGCCCCAATATTGCAACTCTTTGATAAATTTGAAATCATTTCAAAATAGAAAGTAAGAGTAAAATAAAGCAAATTGCAGACATTTGTTCAAACTCATCCAAGGTCCACTTAAGATCTGTGCATTTTATTGTGTGTAAATTTTACCTTAAAAAACTCACAAGGAGGATGCTCCCTGGCACAGAGGCAATGTCCTGCTCAAGGCAAGCAGAAATTATGGCAAGACCATAGTTCAAACCCCCAGCCCGGTCATCCTGGAACATACTGGGTGTGCTCAGGAGGACACAATGGCTAGGGGACTGGGTGAAGGGGGTCCCAGTGTGACCAGACCCTGTGAAGAATGCTCACTTCTCTCTCTTTCTCTCTTTAGCATGATTTCTCTCATATGCTCTCTCATGAAAGAAATAAAAATAAACAAAAAAAAAACCTTCACAAACCATAAACAAATATTGAACTCTTATTAATAAGTAGCTGCATGCTGGTGTTTCAGAGTGAAGTTCACATATGTCAGCAACTTCAAAACGCTTAAAAATAAGTGACTTGATGGGCAGGAAAGAGGGATAGCCAGATAGTTACAGGTGTTATGAAAACAAATACAACTTGGGAACAGCAGTTGGCATAATGGCTATGCCACTGGACTCCCACGTAGTTGACCGCAGTTCTTAAACTCACGCCAGGCGCGTGTGTGTGCGTGCCCAAGATCCCGAGAGGAGAATGGAGGAGAAGAGATTGCGGTGTGGCCATCCCTCCTGGGTGGTGATTTCTTGCTTTCTGTCTCTAATGTCTCTCTGGAGAGCACACGTGCCCTGTAGCAAAAACCTCTCAAAACAAACAAACAACAACAACAACAGCAACAAAAATATAACCAAGTATTAATTAAAGACCCTAGGGAGTGGGTATATGGGTGTTAAAAGTATAATTCTTTTAACTTTTTCTGTGCATTTGTAAATGTTCATAATAAAATATTGGAGAAGAAAAGGTAAACAACCAGGGTTTGATGCCACATAAACTTGTTAAGTAACAGAGGGCTGAGTAGATTTCTCAATTCTACTCTCCAATGGTTTTTGCCATTGGCTGTGTGTGCCAGCAGGAGAGAGACAGACACAGAGAGAGGGAAAGTGAGAAATCAACCCCCTGGGGAGGGGATGGCCACACAATCCTTTTCTTCCATTCTTCTCTTGGGATTTGTGGGACACTTATGCATATGTGTTCAGCGTGATTTTTCAAGCCACTGGGTCCAACCATAGTCAGCCATGTGGGAATCCAGCCATCTTAACCACCACGACACCTGCTGGTCCCAGCCTCAGCTAAGTTTTAACACCTGATCCAGCCACATCAAATCTTGGAAACACCCGGAAACACCACTTGCTTCTCACCTTGGATCCTGGGACCTTATGAATGAACATATTTGTTAACTGAAAGACCTGGTCCTCACAGTCTAGCTCCATTTCCCTTTTACTCTAACTTGGGATGAATTAGGCCAGGCTCTTCATACAAGAATCTGTGTACTTTAACATGCACGTGACAACAGCAGTTAAATGCAGTGCATAGGGACTTGGATCCTACATGGTCGACCATGGTTTGAATCTCAGCTTAGCTTGAAAAACATGACTGGTGTGTGTGTGTGTATGTGTGTGCATGCGCATGTGCCCCAAATTCTGATGGGATGGAGAACTGGAAAAGGGACTGCAGGGTGGCCATGCCCCATTGAGGGGTGTTTTCTCCTCCTCCTCTGAGTATTCACAGCCTTTGCCAATTTTTTTTAAAAAGCGTATGTGTCCATGCCTGTGTACACACACACACACACACACACACACACACACACACCTGTCTCCACTAGGTGAGGTGAGGCTGGCCCCCACTGCTGTGGAGGTCTGCTTCTGGTTTATTTTTTAGGGTAAGAAAAAGGCCCTTAATGTTCTGTCTGAGGGTTGAGTCAGGACTTGTGGGGGGAGGGGAGGGCCGGAGCCCAGGGAAGAAATTTCCTGGTAAGCAAAGCCCCACTTAAAAATTTTCCCTTTCTTTCTTTTTGTTTCTCCTTTTTTCCCCCTTGAAGCGGCTCTCCCTGGAGTCAAAGCATTTTACAAAAACAAACCACTCCAAAGCTTTCAAGTCTAGGGAAAGCTCAAGCAAAGTTAATTAACATGAAGGTTCTCACAAAAGTTAATTAACATGAAGGGACTCACAAAAGCTGTCTGTTGGCATCTGCTCGCCTGCCATGTGCAGCGGCCCCTTTGTATGACGGCGGATTCGAGCCCAGCCCTGCCTCGCAGCCTCTCAGGGCTGGGGCTGCCCCGGGTTCTCACAGAGCACGCTGGATCTTCCCGGAAAGGTGCACGACGTCCACGGGGGCCTTGGCCTCTCCGATACTCCGGGCTGGTTGGAAGAAATCCCTGAAGAAAGGCTGGTTTCTAAAACGCTGCTTTGAGGAGGAAAAAGAAGAAAGAAGAGAGAGGGTGTGGGTGGGGGGAAGAAAGGAATGAAAATCACCAAGTCTCTTTTTTTCCAAAGTGCCGCATGTAAATAAAGATTATTTGGGGCAGAGAAATTAAAAAATACGGACATGCACAAAAAATAAATCACGGAAAGCAAGAATATAAAGAAATAATGTAACACAACCTTTAATAGCATGTCATAATGATTCAATAGTATTATATTCACACCCAGAATGCTATGAAGTACTCTCTTTAGTTATCACATAATGAACTTGTACACCCTCTCTGACTTTTGCCTCTGCTCTTAATAAAAAGAAACTGCTTTTTACGCAATGGGTTTAGGATGTACTTACTATTTTTAGTAACCTGCTTATTTATTATTCTTTCATTAGAGAGAGAGAGGGAGACCCTTCCCCCTAATGAGGTCTTGTCAGGCTGTGACTCTCCCTGGGATCCAGGGTCATGGGTGCAGCTGGCATGTTCAGGTCAACGTTGGACCCTGCCCAAGGCCATCCACACTGCTCCAGTATGGGACAGGAGCAGCCTGCCCCCTGTGCCACCAGCTAATCGGCTTTTTCTCGTTATTTTTACAAACATTTTAAAATTATTATTATTATTTTAGTTTTGCTATAGGGCACATGTGCTCCCGGAGATAGAATACGAGTGAGAAATCAACCCTCCTGGGGGGTTAGCCACCCCACAGTCCCTTTTCCTCCATTCTCCTCTTGGGATTTTGGGCATGCATGTGCATGTGCTAGGGAGTCTTTCAAGCCAGTGGGCCCAGGACTCAAACCGTGGAGTTGGCCAAGTGGGATCCAGCTGCCCAACTACCACATCACCAGTTGGCTCCTTTAATTTTTTTTTTTTTCAAAAGTTTATTTATTTGTGGGACCAGCAGGTGATGTAATAGTTACATTGCTGAACTCCCACATGGTCAACTATGGTTCTGGTCCTGAACTCAGCAGATTGAAAATCACGCCAGGTGCTTATGTGTGCATGCCCAAAATCTCGGGAAGAGAATAAGTGAGAAAAGATTACGGCATGGTCATTTCCCCAGGGGGTGATTTCTCACTTTCCCTGTCTCACTCCTGTGAGCACGTGCACCCTGTAGCAAATAAATAAATAAATATAAATAAAAAATAAAAAGTAAAAGAAAGCTTATATCTTTGTTTCTTCCATGAGAGAAAGAGAGAGACAGGTCACTTGTGCACATGAGAGAGTGAGAGAGGCATTCCCAACAGGGTCTTCACTCTGCTCCCCACCCCAGTCTTGGCTGGCCCAGGTCACAGGGACTGGTACACATGCCCAGCACACTCAGGAAGGACCTGGGACACAAATCCGGGACCTCTCCTGTGTGGGTCCATTGCTGCGTGTCACCACCTGGCCCCTATTTTCTCTTTTTTTAACTTCATTTATTTTCTCCTTCCAGGAGCAAGAGAGACAGAGAGACACGACAAGGTCCTCACATTGCACTTTAGCCAACTCCAGATCATGAGCACATGTGCACACTCAGTATGTCCAAGAAAGTCTCTGGACATGAACCTGGAGCCCTCCGTGGTCAGTGTCTGAGAGCATTGCTTTACCACTGGGCCACTGACTGCTCCACACCTGCTCTTTGTGTTTGTGTGTGTGTTTTTAAAATAATTTATTTATTTCCATTTGTTATTGTTAGTTTCTTTTTTATTTGACGAGAGAGAGAGAAAGAGAGAGAGAGAGAGAGAGAAAGGGAAAGTGAGAAAGCAAGCCACCAGGTCCGGGACTTGAACCATGGTTGGCCATGTGGGAATCCAGCGCCCTTATCCACCACACCACCTGCTGGTCCCTTTAATTTTTTCTAAGAATTATTTTATTTAACTTTATTTCTTTATTTTAATTTGACCAGAGAGGGACAAAGTAAGAGAGAAAGACGTAGAGAGAGGGAAAATGAGAAAGCAAGCCACCAGGTGTGGGACTCAAACCATAGTCAGTCATGTGGGAGCCCAGCGCCCTCAATCTCTACGCCACCTTCCTCACACACACACACACACACACACACACACACACACACACACACACTTTTTCTAATAGAGCGATAGATCATGGTTTTTGTTTGTTTGTTTGTTTTGCTACAGGGCAAAAGTGCTTGCTGAAAAGAGAAAGAGAGGGCTAGAGAAATCGCCCCCAGGGGGAGGGCCAGGCTGCAATCCTTTCTCTTTCATCCTTTTCTTGGGATTTTGGGAATGCACACACATGTGCCTGGCATGTTTTTCAAGCCACTGGGTTCAGGACTCAAACTGCAGTTGGCCATGTGAGATCCAGCCGCTTTAACCTCCATGCCACCTGCTGGCCTGATAGTTCTTATTGTTATTGTCAGATGTTTTTGTTTGTTTCAAATGTCCCTTACATTTCCACAGCGATATCAAATGACCCTGCCAGCTCACAGTGGTCCTTGCTGCCTCTGAATTTCTGAATTCTGCTCACCTCTTCTTGCAGCTTAACTCTAATTTGTCTTGCAATCTTATTGAATCAACTGCTACACAGCATTTTGTATCATTGTTCTGGCTCAGTTTCCATTAATATCCCCAAAAGATGTTAGCATAGACCGGTCAACTTGAACCCCACTCAGACTCTATCATAAGTTGCATAATGGGTTTTGTAAACAAAATGTGTAGGTGGGGGGGGTCTTCAAAAAGTTCACGGAAAAGATGTATTATGAATAAATCGTGTGTAGATTTCAAAAAATATTTGCATCAAAATAAATTTGTACTTTAATTCCATTTTTTCACCAACTTGCTGAAGTCCCCTTGTATGCTATTGGGACCAAAGGGTCCATCCCGTTGTACCCTTCTTCCCCCCACCCGCGAGAATAGCTGGCGATGGGAAGAGTTGAGGAAATGAAGTCAATTAAATCCATGGGCACTCTGAAAACCAAATGGAACATCTCTTTGGTAGTGAAAACTAGAATCTCAAGGGGTAGGTCAATCCTCAGGGTGGTCATTCATTTGGGTTTATTGTTACCCTATATTTTCAGATTCTGAGTATGCCCATCTGCCTATGTGCTTCTCTTTTTCAGTGTGACCCATTCCCAAGACACTACCTTAGCGTTCCTCCCTTTCCATGAGGGATGTGTGTGTGTGTGTGTGTGTGTGTGTGTGTGTGTGTACATGAGGTTTTCCTTTTTTAATCACCAGAGGGTGTGTGCATGAGACAGAGAGACAGAGGGGGGAAGGAGAAAGCACCCTTTGATGGGTTGTGGTCACATCCAATACCTTCGTCTCCATTTCTCCATCCTGTTGGGATTTGGGACATGCATGTAATGCACCAGGTGTGTTTTTCAAGCTGCAGGAGCCAGAATTTGAACTGTGGTAAGTCATATGGGATCTGGTTCTCTTAACCACTTAGCTACAGGGTCAGTCCTGCGTGAGAGTTTAATATTAATATGGTCAAGAAATTTGACGTAATTTAAAAGGAACCCCAAACCCACTGTGAGTTACTACTTCAGATCCATTAGGATGGCTAGAATAAAAAAGTCAGATGGTAACAGATGTTGGTGAGGACCTGGGGAAAGCAGGGCTCTCACATGCTGCAGGAGGCAATGGAACACGATGTGGCCACTGTGGAACCCGATGCGGCAGTTCCTCAACCGGTTCAACAGAGCAACCAGATGGCCCGCTAATTCTAGCCCTAGGTGAATATCCAAGAACGTCGTAAAGAGGTGTTCAAATGTGTGGACTAACGTTCACAGCAGCATTATTCAGAGTAGTCAGAAGGTAGGAACAGTCCCCATGTCCACCAGCTGACGAATGATGACAAAACATGGGAGAGTCATACCACGGAGTATTGGTTGACCATGAGAAGGAATGAAGTGCTGATTCATGCCGCAACATGGACGAAATGAAAAACACACGCTAAGTGAAAGAAGCCAGATGCGAAAGACCACACACTATATGATTCCGTCCATATGAAATTTCCAGAACGGGGCACAAAAAGGATGTGGGGAGGGAGAAGGTAGAAGGGCAAATGCTAGGACCAGTTGGTGGCGTGGTACTTAAGGCACTAGACTCCCGCGTGGCCGATTGTATGTTTGAGTCCTGAATCCGGTGACTTGAAAATCACGCTGGGTGTTCTGTGTACGCATGTCCAAAATCCCAGGAGGGGAGTGGAGAAGGGACTACAGCATGGCCATCCCTCTGTGGAGTAATTTCTCATCCCCCACCCCCGGCTCTGGTGAGCAGACACAACATATAGCAAAATCCTTAAAAAAAAAAAAAAAAAAGGAGTGAATGCTAAAGAATATGGGGGTTATTTCTCTTTTCTTTTCTTTTCTCTTCTCTTCTCTTTTCTTTTTTTTCCTTCTTTTCTCTTTCTTTCCTTTTTTTGCCATTAGTGATGCAGATGGGCTGGGGAGAGGCATCCCCAACAGGGTTTTGCATCACGATGTGTTCCCAGCTTTGGTTAGCTCCAGGTCAAGGACATGCACATGCCCCATGTGCTCGGGGAGGTCTCCAAATGTGGACCCAGAATGATGAGGTAAGGTGGGAAGGTCCTGGGCTTGTAACCTGAGGTCTTTTTGTACTTTCTGGGTGCACCTGAAGTCTCATAATCTAAGCTGACCGAACTTGTGGGCGTAGGGCATGAGGACCCCATAGGAGTTGCTTTTCTCTCTAGAAGAAATGAACTGAAAAAAAAAAAAAAAGTGTCCTCTCCCTGCTGCCATTGGCTCCCCCCCATTCTCTCATGTCAACTGCAGGCCTCATTGTCCTTGCAGCTACTCACCTGAGAGCTGGGCTGCCACCCAGCCCTGATGCAGCACCATCCCCCCAAACTGGGGACTAACAGCTCAGTAACATCATTCTTTGGGAGTGGGGCTGAAGGAAAGGGAGACAATGAAGTTGGGCCCAAGATCGTGCCTCCTCCTGGTGGCAGCCTGCATCCAATGCTGATCCAGGTGAAGGTGTGGTGCTCTGACCCTGCCAAATCTGAAGGGCGTCTGGGCTCCCCATGGGATCGGCTGAAAGGCAGTTCAACTTCTGGCTCTGACCAGTGCCGCTTCTCCTGCTCTCCCGAGGTGTGGCTCCTGGAACCCCTCCTCCGAAAACTTCATGCACAAAATATCCTCCTCCGAGTCCACTTCTCATGGAATCACCTGAGACACTGTCCATGATCTGTGACTTCGCCAGTCTCGTCTCCTCTCAATGACAGGCCACAGCCTGCCGATGTTGGGTGAGTCGGGAACTCCCTTATCAAGTCCAGTACTGTGGCTGAGTTCAGGTCAATCAAGACACAAAACCTAGGTCTGGCTCCACAGTGTGCTGCGAGGAGGAAGCTGGATCCCATCTGGCTGATGGGCATTCAAATCTCGGGGTCCGTGGCAATACGCCAGATATGAATGCACAGGCCCCAGATCCTCAGAGGATGGAGAATTGAGGAAGAAGGATTTCGCCATGATCAGACTCAGTGGGGATGGGAGTCATTTCTCTCTCTCTCTCTCTTCTCTGATGAATAAAGGAAAAATAAATCTATTTAACCACCCTTCACCCCCACCCCAAATCCTGATTCCAATTGGCTTGAGCACAAAAGCCTCTCAGAACTGAAAATTTCAGAATAGATTTCGCTTTAGGTCCAGGAATCAAATGAGGTATGCAGACTTAATTTCTCACCTTTCCTTCTTTGATTCTGCTTTCTGCTGTATTGGCTCTTTTTCAGAAGAGTTCTTGAGAATGGTCCTGGGAATTTCAAGACAGCTACAGGTTTCCCAGTTCAAGGCCTATGGAAAAAAAAAATACGTCTTGGACTAGCCCAATGGTGCAGTGGTTAACTGCTGTGCACTGTGAAGCCAGATTCCGCATAGCCAACCACAGTTCAAATCCTAGTAGGTCTGGATGGCTTGAAAAATACACTGAGTGTGCACAGGTGACCAAAATCCAGTGGGAGGGAAAGATGGAGGAAGAAGGATTATGGTTGCACAATCTCTGCACAATTGCCATACTCTATCTTTTTGTCCTACCCACAACCTAGACAGTGCCTGGACCTAGATAGTATGGTATGCTTCCTATCTAGCTGTTGAAAGAATGAACACTAGAAACAGCCAATTGCAACAAACACCATTCCCATGAGTAACTGCTGAGCCTGCACACTCCAGAAAGCTATTGCTAGTCCTCCCCCTTGCCAACACTTCAGTAGTTAGCAAGTCATTTCACTGCATGAAGTCTTAGCTTTCTCATCCGTATCTTTTTAAAGATACTACATTTAATTGAGCGCAAGGTTCCAGACACCAATCTACCCTTCAGGATACAGAAGTGAGTGCAAGAGTGAAACAAATACTTCTCTCTAAAGAACTGGTATTATTTCAGTCAAGTGAGAAAGACAGTAAGCCATTCAACTAGAAAAATACAGAGGATGTTAGTGAACTCTAAAGGCTGGAAAGAAAATGAAGTAGAAAATGGAAACAGGATGTGTTGGGTGGGAGTGGGGGTTGGATTTGCAGTTTTAAACTGGGAGTCAGGTAGGGACACACTGAGAAAATGACATTTCGAGAGAGACCTGAATTTGGAGAGGGAAGAAGCCCATGTGTCCATCCGGAGGTTAAATGTTGCAGGTGGAGAAAAGAATAAGCGCAAATGTCCTGAGGCAGAACAGGGCCTGGTGGAGTTGAGGAAGAGCAGGAAATAGCATTGCTTACACATACAGTTGCTAAGGATGGGTCTGGGTTTGGCATGAAGGTGTCATGCTCTGAATCTGGACTGGCAGACTTTTTCAGGAAAGGACCGTAGAGTCAATGTTTAGGCTTTGTAGGCCGCGTGGTTTCTGTGGCAACTACTTAACCCTGCCCTTACAGCACAAAAGCAGCCATAGACAAGGATAAACGAAGAGGCACAGCTGTGCCATGTAAAGTTTATTTACAGACACAGTCACTGTCTAGATTTGGCCTGTGGGAGACTTGGCCTGAGGGCCGTAGTTTGTAGATTTCAACTCTAAAGCACAACTATCAGGTTATGGTTTTGGAAAATTAAAGGAAGACAGTGGAAAATTAGCGGATAAAACAAAGGCACTAAGAGATGGATTCCTTTATCTCTTCCATGAGCAAGGGGGACAGAGACAGAAAGTTCTGATGCTGCAATTCATTCCCAGCCCCAGCAGGCCCTGGCTCATGGGCACGTATTAAGAGATGTCTCCAAACACAGTCTTGGAACTCCCATGTGGGTCAGCCTCACAGAGCATGGAATTACAGCTCTGTGGCTGTCCAGCTGCCTACACTGCGTTTTAATCATCTGTCTTCCCTCTTTCATCGTAAAATGCCACTATTTGCTGGCCCACCCCTTAGCGCAGTGGTTAAGCCCTACATGTGGGACCTGGATCCTACATGGCTGACTGTGGCTCTGGCAGCTTGGCTTGGCATGTGTGCGTGCATGCCCAAATCTCGATGAGATGCAGGAATGGAAGAGGAGAATTGGTGTGACCATGCCCTACGGGGGAGGAGGGGTTGCTTTCTCCTTCACTCTCTCTCTCTCTCTCTCTCTCTCTCTCTCTCGTCCAGCTGCCTACACTGCGTTTTAATCATCTGTCTTCCCTCTTTCATCGTAAAATGCCACTATTTGCTGGCCCACCCCTTAGCGCAGTGGTTAAGCCCTACATGTGGGACCTGGATCCTACATGGCTGACTGTGGCTCTGGCAGCTTGGCTTGGCATGTGTGCGTGCATGCCCAAATCTCGATGAGATGCAGGAATGGAAGAGGAGAATTGGTGTGACCATGCCCTACGGGGGAGGAGGGGTTGCTTTCTCCTTCACTCTCTCTCTCTCTCTCTCTCTCTCTCTCTCTCTCTCGTGAGCACACGAACCCTCTGGCAACAAACAAAATCTGTTTAGAGCAGCACCATTCTCACACAATTGCTTGGGTGCATAGTCAGGAATTTCTGGCTCACCTCTGCCAGTGCCTCCTTTTAACAAGTTCTGCTGTTTCCTGTCTCCAATTTCACCTCTGTGATGCCTTATTTCTCTGCTGCTTCATTCTAGTTCTCACTGCCCTGTCCCCATCTCTCCCTCCTCTTTTCTCTTTCCTCCTGCATGTGAGTATTGCTTCCTGCTGGCTTTGAGTCTCTGCGGATGTCTTATCTGTTGGGTCTGTCCAGGGAGGAAAACGGGCCCATCCTCAGGTTTATGACTAATGTTCCTGCTACCCAGGATGGGGCTCATCGGCCTCTTCATCAGGGGGAGCTTTCTATTGGCATTGGTGCTGAGCATCCAAGTTGACCAGGTAAGGGAGAGAAGACGGACCTTCTGAGGGGAGAGAGGATGAGAGTAGCAAGCGGGAAGTTCAGAAGGGGTCAAAGTTGACAGGTCAGGACTTCTTCCCATGTGGGTGTGTTTGGGCAAGCACATGCAGGCATGCTGGGTGCTTCACAGCCTAAGGTGCATACTGGCCATGTTCTCAGTAGAGGAAAAATAATTCATAATTCAGGCAGGCATCCTTCCTTCCCTCCACTTTGAAAAACCCCACCTTAATTGTGTGCCCCTCACGATCACAGGCCATTAGAGACCATTAGCAAATGAACTACGAGATTTCAATCGTGAAATGCAAACCGAGTTTCACATATTAATTGCTTCTAATTAAGGCGGAACATTTTAGCCAATTAGCTTTCGGAATTTACGTGTCCTCAGAAGGAGAATTCGGAGATTTGCTAATTGCTTCCCCCACCGCAGCTGTGGGCTGTCAGCATAGACACCTCGGATGTCGCGTATACACATGGGCAGCTGAGAGGCTCTGAAGGTCTTCTGTGTGGACAGTGGTCGCCCCTACCTTCAGAACTAACACGTAAAACACAAGGGATGGGGCGATGGCGGCACAGCAGTGAGACATGTTGCTCTGTGAGGCTGGCCCTCATGGGAAGGTCCCAGGTTTGTGTCCAGAGACCTCCCTGAGTACATAGGGCCTGTGTATGTCCATAGTCTGGGCTGGCAGAGGCTGGGAATGGATCATAGCATCAAGACTCTATCAGGAGGTGCTGTCTCTCTGTTTCCCTTATCTCCCTCTCTCTGTGTCTCTCTCACTCATGGAAGATGGTACAGGGCATGTACACTTGCCAAAGACAGACAGAGAGAGGGAGAGGAGAAAGCATTCCCCATGGAGAATGGTTATAACACAACCCTCTCTCCACCTCTCTCTTCTTTTGGGATTGTGGGCATACATATGCGCCTGACGTGTTTCTCACAAGCCACAGGATCCCAGATTCGAATGGTGCAGCTGGCTGTTCTGTCAGCCACCAGCCACGGAACTGGTCTTGGGTGACCTAAAAACAAAACAGGATGAAATGAGGGCCACGAAAGAGCAAGAACACCAGAATGGGCCAGAGGTAGGTTCTGACGTTGCCTTGGCTGCTGAGGGTGTTGGGTAGCCTCGGGCAGTCCTATCGCTTCTCCAGATTTCCTGGTTAGGAGACAGCTTTCCTCCTCCGTGATTCATGACCACCTTCCATGATGCCACAGGTGGGAGCTGTGTGAGGAAAGCAGGAGTGAATGAGGGGCCCAGTGTGCCTTGACATCTCGGCACTGTCACAGTGCCAGTGTTACGGGCTGGCAACTGCTCTTACCGCCCAGGGATATCTGAAGGACAAAGCCTTTAATAGATCTGCTGGTGCTATTCCACTCCACCACTTCACCATGACCTCCATCACTTTAGTGGCCTCTTCCTGGGTTTGGTGGCCTTTGGTCTTCTTCAGGTATTGCCCTTACTTTTTGGACATCTGGCCAAGGCCCCTCTGACGAATAGTTGTTCTCCCAAAACACAGCAGAGAGCCTCTGTCTTCTCCACTCCTGCCTCATCTTGCCTCTTCCCTTGCTACAAAAGAGGCTCCAACACAATCCCACCTACTACTACTACTGTTGATTGAACTTTGTAATTACGAAGATTATTCTTTTGGCACCTGGACTTGGGCTTCGTGCTGCAATCCTCATTATTATATAATAACTTGCCAGTCAGAACTTGCTCATTGATTTCTCTTCCATCCACAGGATTCTTTATAAAAATAGAACAAGTTATCATCCCCCACCTCTATTTCCATAACAGATGCTGCTGTCCACTGCGTACTAAGATGGTGCAGCTGACAGAGGTCGTTTTGGAGCTTGTTTTCTTATGAGCTGTTTTTTGACTACATTTTTGCCTTGTTGGGAGCTTACATCACACTCCTATCCCTCAGACTGAGGAGAACAGAGGAGTGGAGATAACACTCTCCAGGAAAATGGGATATAAAAGGGGCTCGAATTATGGTGCTCATGATCTGGCTGTGGTGGCCTCTTTTGGGTGATATTGCCCTCCAGCCTGACTCATCTTGGGGGCACATACTAGCTCTACCACCTCCACAGTCTTTCAGCTAAAGGGCCCTATTCTCTTTGCCTCAGGAGAGGGAATTCCTACAGAGTAGGCATGAAGCAATAATATGAAAACACCCTGCTGTGTACAAAGAAAGTACATGCTTTGACCATGCCAAGTTTAATTTGAGTCATCTCTACGCTCACACTTCATTTTGTAACTGAGAGCCTTGGGTCTCTGCTTTCTTGGGCCCACTGTGTTCCTAACAGTCCAGAGTATCCCTTCAAGATCCTTACAGCAGTTGTTGGAATGTCCCGGCAGGAAACATACAGAGAAAATGGCGTCCAGCATGCCCCCCATCACCATGTGAATGATTAAACAGATTCATGTTCGAGGCATGTTCTCATTAGGTGCAGCCTTCATTAGAAGTAATTAAAACTTGGCTAATCTTCATTTGGGATGATTAATAGACCATCTCCACTTCTCCTTTTGGGAGGTCAGTTGCCAGTTAACAAAAATGAAACACCTGCTTTTATATCAACGTGGCTGCTGCCCGAAATTTCGCAGCACGCAACCTTCCTGAAGCTGTTAAATACATCTGTTGTGCCAAAAAAAAGGGGGCCCTATGTTTACTCAAGTCCTGAATAAATATGGTGGGTCTTGGGACACAAATCTGATGAACTATGTCTCCCCAGGCTAAGGTGACTAAAGTGGGGTGCTTACTCAGCTCTATGTCATTGAAAAACAATAAAACTAGCATGGTCACGAATCGTCACTTTAGTGGCATGAAGTACATCTCAAAGAAAGGCTCTCCCAATGTGAATTCCAATGAACGCAATCAGTATTTTCCATAATCAGATTCAGGGAGTACACATTATTCCCCATGAACCAAGGTAGTATGTAGGAAATTCACCACCAAAGGACTTGGGACCCGATCGCTCAGCGGAGGTAGGAAGATAAAAGTTAAAAACGTAAAACCCTGCTAGACACTTTATTTTCTTCTTCCAGGTAAACGTAGTCAGTAAAAAGGACATTGTATAAGAGGACTTCAAAAAATGTGTGGAAAGTGACATTCACATATGAGTTTATTTTGATGTATACAAAAATGAAATCCATGTAGTTTTTTTCATAGTATGTATTTTCCATGACTTTTTTGAGGATCCCTTGTATTACCTGAATATCTTATTCCTGGACAGAGTTTGCATTTTTTTTTTTTTCTTTTTGGAGATGTTTTTGCTGTAGGGCACATGTGCTTGCCAGAAAGACAGAGACAGACAGAAAGCAAAAAATCACCCCCCAGGCGGGATGGCCACACCGCAACCCTTCTCCTCCATTCTCCTCTCGGGATCTTGGGCATGCACATGCACGCATACGCGCCCAGCGTGTTTAAACCACCGGGTCTGGGACTCGAACCATGGTCAACTACATGGGAGCCCAGCAACATAGCCATTATGCTAACTACTGGTCCCTCCTGGACAGTTTACTCTATTACTCCAAATATCTCCAAAGAGGGGCTTAATATGTGTAACATCTTCCCTTAGCACCTGTTTCTGTACAAGGGCAGTCATTAGAGGCTGGGAACTGAAAGGGTAGGTGATGAAACCAGAACTCAGGGTGGGAGCTACACCACGTTGTTCAGATTCTCACCGAGTTGAACCTTGTTAGCCCCTGTGGTGCAGAACGCATCACAACCACCATTGCTTTCAACCTTCAGTCGTCTACGAAGGACATCCATCATCTTTACTTTCCAGACGAGGACACACAGGCTCCGGGGTGAGTCAACTGGATGGCAAGGAAACCCTCTCAGCAGGCAGGGCCGAACCATCCTGGCCCGACAAGGCTCTCCCTCACCTGCCTGTTGGATCAGAAGCCCACACCCTCTAGAGTCCTTCCTCATAGCTGAGGCCAGGCATTCAAAAGGGAATTCCTGCCTCTTGACTTCCAGACACAAATGCAAAGTTCAAAAATGTCCCACAGAGGAACATGTGTTTTTGTGGAAAGACCACACAGAGGAGCCAGGATCTGTGCTGTTTCCAGATCTGCACTGGCCTTGTAGCCTGCGCCAAATTACAGAACCATGGCCACATTCAGCTGGAAGGAATTTAGAGCTCGCCTCTACTGGTACACCAGAATCTGCTCGTCAGAGGACTGATTCCTGGGCCTCATTCAGGGACTGAGAGGACGGATTCCTGGGCCTCATTCAGGGACTGATTAAGCAGGCTTGGGGGGCCATTGAAGAATCGTCTTTTTTAGCAAGCCCCGAAGACACCTGAGGAGCACTCACCCACATTACTTGGTTTAAGCTGGGTTGGAGACGATGGATCATTTTATTCATTTAAGACAAGATGAGGAACCAACAGATGGTGTAATGGTCATGTTGCTGGACTCCCACAGAGTTGACTGTGGTTTGAGTCCCGGAGCTGGCACTTTAAACTCACACCGGGCACATGTGGGTGCGTGCCCAAGATCCTGAGAGGAGAACAGATTGTGGCGTGGTCATCCCCAAGACAGTTGCAGGTACAAGTACAGCACCCTGACAGGGTCTTTTTTTTTGGGGGGGGGGGGGAGGCTTTTCGCTATAGGGTGTGGGCGCTCACCAGAGAGAGACATAGAGACAGAAAGCAAGAAATCACCCCTCAGGGGGGATGGTCACACCGCAATCCCTTCTCCTCCTTTCTCCTCTCAGGATCTTGGGCACGCACCCACATGTGCCCGGTGTGAGTTTAAAGTGCCAGCTCCGGGACTCAAACCACAGTCAACTCTGTGGGAGTCCAGCAACATAGCCATTACGCTAACTGCTGGTTCCCCAGGGTCTTGATGCTGTGATCACCCCACAGCCTGACCAGATCATGGGCATATGCCTGCCCAGCGTACTCAGGGAAGTCTCTGGAAGGGAACTGACCTTTCCAAGAGAACTGGCCGATTTCCTAAGGCCAGATAGTAAACACTTTAGGCCCTGCAGGTGCCTCGGTCTGTGCTGCAGCTACTCAGTTCTGCTGTGCCACGTGGGCAATCAGACTTACATATGGGAGCGGGCATGGCTGCCCCCTGATAATCTGAACATGGAGAGCGGCGGCCCCAAGGGCTGCAGTTTGGATTCCTCTAGGCCTCGTTCTATACTCACAACATCTGAGTCCCGAGTTATTCTCTACCCTGCCTGCTTACAGCTATAAAACGGGAATGGTATTACTGGTCATAATTTTCCTCCACGACTAGGATGAAATCCTATCAATAAACACCCTTTTTGGCTTAATTAACCTTATCAGCTACTGAGGGTACTTCAGCAAGTTCCTGGAAAAACAAAGTATGGGTTCATTTTGGTGGAAAAAGAAGAGAGAAGTCCATCAGTGTTTTTACAATACGCATTCCCCGTGAGCTTCTGGAAGACTTCTCACGCTGTCTTGAAGTAGAAATCTTCACTGGTTATAACCACCATTCAGTCTGGCTGTTTGCTCCCTTCTAATGATAAGGCATAACATCAGAAAAACAGGTATGCTAACAGATGTCAGAGCAATCCTTTGGAAGGGAAATTTAGGAATTTTCTTGGTGTCAGAAAATGAAAACAGGACTGCCTCCACAGAGTAGAACCAAAAAAATGAGTATCTGATCTCTTGCGTAAGCAGGGTGAAGTTACAACAAAGTTGATGATGGCCCGAAACACCATTTCTGTAGTCTTTTCAAGGGAAAAAAAATACTCTCTAAACAAAGCCATAACCAACAAGTTATATTATTTTTTATTCATGTTAGAATTTCTATCAGTGTTTGAACATTAATATTTAGAGAGTTTGTACATTTTCACCTCCCAAGGTTTAGAACGAGAACCATGCTAGGTCACAAATGGTAACTAATTCACGGGTCACAACCGTAGGAAAATCCACTCGCTCTCACTCTCTTAACACTGTTAAGCATTTTCCTCCCCTTGCTGTAATTTACAATGAAAAGTGTGCCGCATTCATGTCTCAGCAAAATTCCAGACATTATGGTTTTATCACATATAAATTCTTTAAAAATATACTTCTGTCAAAAGACTTGATGACTACTATGTACACTACAAAAATAAATTTTCATATAAATAAATTATATGGCATACTTTTATCTTTGTAACTGAAATGACACAAACTCATCTCCACCTAAATTGGCAGACAATGAGACCCAGTTTGAATATTTATTTCCTTTAAACTTCTTACACTAAACCTACCATGAGTCCTTAATGTAAATGTTATATACTCTGAACTATTTAACATTAGTAAGCACTCTATACAAATAAAAATTCTGGTCAAAAGTCAAACATAGCTGTAATAGTGTTTCCAATAGAAATAAATTCCCTGGATCTTTTTTTTTTTTTTTTTGTTATAAACTGGCATGACAAATACTGTAGGAAAACATTCTTATGATACAAAATTATAAATATCAGCAAAGATTTTTTTAAAAAAATTAAAACGTCCAAATGAACAAACAAGACAGACAAAATAAAAAAATTATCGAGAGAGAGAGAGAGAGAGAGAGAGAAATTCTAGTTGCCTGTGGCCCCGGAGTTCTCCCTTGCCAATGTGACTATTGGAGAAAGTTCTAGGCGGTGCTGAAGTCGGGGCTGCACAGGCTCTCATGCACCACACGAGCTGGGCTCAGAAAAGGAGCGAAGGCATGCCAAGAGCCGGAGGGAAGCCGACTTCAGAATTCTGTATCCTCTCTCTCCTCGACGCAGGACTTACATTTTCTGAGCAGAGCTGGGTGTTGGGTAGGCAGACAGCGAGGCTGACAGAGGCACCAAGATGAGGCAGTGGGGTGGCTGGGACTCCTGCGGACATATGCACACACCCCTGCCAGCCACTGGTGGCTTTCAATCCTTATTTTAGTCTTGCAGCAAGTTTCAGGACCTGCGGTCACTACATTGCTGCTACTTAACTGGGGCCCCACTGCCTTTCTACGAAGGTTTCTCCTATAGAACAGGAGGGACTAGGGGCACTGACACTTGCACACTTCTCACAGTTCAGGCTTCAGCCATGTGGGTACTGGCCTGTCCTGTGCCTTCTTGTCTGTCAACATGGTGTTGATGTAGATTTGAAAGGGAGCCTCCTGGACCTTGGCTGGCCTTGGGCTAAGAGGTGAGTGAGGCCAATCCTCAGAGCAAGAGAACCAAATCAGTAAAAAAGCAAACCTTTAACAAAAGTGATTGGACCCCGAGGCATTTGTTAGTGGTGGTGTATGTGTGTGTGTGCACGCATGCGTGCATGCAAGTGTGCATTTAGCATCTTCCTGCTCTTCAGGAAACCTCACATGGTAAGAACACTAATAATGGTGAGGGAGGAAAGACTGGCTCTGATGTTAGGATGTGTGCACCCGTGACACACACACGGAGACTCCTGATGTCCACTGCCTGCAACACGCCCAACTCTGCAGCACCACACTGAAGGCTCACTTTTCAAAAGACTCAAACTGATCCAGAAAGCCTCAATCAGCTACTTAATTTAGGAAGAGAGAGCTTAAGCTGTAGGGACTCAAAATGTCACCTCTTAGCTTACTGCGGGCCCAGGATGAATAGGTTTTTCTACCTATAGCAGGGCCATGGTCTCTGAAAGATTTGTAATCCACTCTTATATGTGGAGGAAGAGTGTGTGTCGTGTGTGTGTGTGCACGTGTCTGCGCTGGTCAAGAGAAGGGCACAATACTGAATTATTTAGTATTGTCCCGGCCCGGCAAAGGCTCACCGTTAGGCACAACAACCTAATTAAACAGCACAGAAAACGAGCAGGTCTGAGCACTGCCCCCTGGGGTTCCCACATCCACCACCAAGATCCTTGAGAGGGGACCTGTTTCCTCTGAAGCTCAAGTCCGAGTGCCCAGAGCAACCAAGGATTGTAGGAGACACCATGGATGCGAAGCGAGCCAGGCTTCTTCCTGGGCCATTTCAAAAAGATGAGGCGGATGTTGGGGTCAGCCTTCCACCTGTGCAAAGCGGTACCCTGGCCTTTCTAGACTGGGTCAGATCCCGCCAAGGGTCAGACAGTAAAAAAAGAAAAGGAAAAGCAGGCAAAAACCCCCCCAAAAATCACAGTACAGTACATTGGGAAAACCACACACGTGCACACGTGTCCACACGCACAGCCAAAAGGGAGAACCGCATCTGACAATGTCTAGAGAAGCCACCGGGATGAATGTGCTTTCTTCATATCTGCTCATTAAACAACAACGAAAATTATCACGCATAGCGTGTTTGAAAGTTAACAGTAACATTTCATACTACCACAGGGTTGTGATATGCAAATTTAAAATATTTTAAACAGGAACCTTTACAAAATAATCCTATTACATAAGCAATATTTGCATAGAATTATACAGGTAAATTATACAACATTTAAGCAGCAGCCACGTATGCTGAAATGTAAGACTACGTTAAGCGCGGTTGTGGCAGAGACCCATGTACAACACGGAGGGGCCCCACGGCGGCCCCCACTCTGTGGCGGGGATGGAGACCCCCAGATCACACTACTTTACATCGCTTCTTCCTTTGTATATTACACATGTGTACACCTCTTAAATATTTATAGCACTATTTTACAAATGATACAGACGGTTACAGTAACAACGAACTGCTGTTGTGCGGTGGACGGCAGCACACCTCCTTCCCAAACCAAGCAGTTCTCTTCAAGCAGTCCTGGGAAGAGGTGGGGGCGGGGGTTCCAATCTTTGGCCTCTTTGCTTCAGATTTTAATCACCCTATAAAAGAAGACAGAGAAGGAGTCCAAGTGAGTAACAGGTGTATCCATCCCTGTTTACAGTACAAAAACAGGCCAAGAGGATGGGAGTCAGGATGGGGGCACAAAGGCCTGGGGGGAGCCCTTCCTTTGCACAGGGTGCCTTCACTTTGTGAGCGTTCGCTGAGCTCTGCATTTATTTACCGTACAGGCCTTCAGTAACTAATGCACGCACGCACGCACTATTGCTGTTAAATGCTTACTAAGTTGCGCTCATCCTCCACAGGTTAATAGTTGGGAGGAAAAGAACCCAACTGGAATTGGACTGGTCCCCAAGGATGAAAAAGCTTGGGAAAAACTGCCCCTGCTGCAGTGCAGCCTGGGATGTGCCCAGCCCCAGTGGCCCCTGGAACCGGCAGGAGCATCTCTGTGCGTCCCTCTAGGCCCTTTGGCGCCTGCTGAAGGCCCTCTGGCCGTCCGCCTGCCCACGCAGCCCTCCTGCCAGCACCACACACCTCAGTTAGAGCTGCTTCCCCGCAGCCTCTCCTCGCACTCCACGTCCTGCAGCTCTATGATCTCCACCTTTGAATTCCTCCTCTCGCACCGGACGTGAAAAGGCACGTGGGGGTCCTCAAACAGCCCGTGGTCAGTCTCAGGGTAGCCCTCGTAGCCTGGGCAGAGTCCCCCTCGGGGGATCCGTCCAGGCCCGGGGACAGGTGGAGGATGCACGGCAACAGTCACGGAAGCGGAAGCTGTCACAGTGGTGATGGGCTGGCAATAGCCAGGCACAGAGCTGCTCGTGGCAGTGGCTGCTGGGTTCCGAGGGTTGTGAGAACGAGCCCCACGGGGGGCTGAGCGCTCCCGACTATTGCTAGGGCCAGAAAGCCCTTCAGTAGAAATTTCGAAAGCGTCTCTGCGCGGTTTGTAGGGAGGCGGCCGCAAGCCTTCTTTGGGGAGTTCCCTGCGGGGCTGTTGGCCTTGCCGCCCGGAGGGCAGAAACCCTGAGTCCAGGTGGGGCTGCTGTCGAGGATTCGAGGGTGCGTGATGCCTTGATTCAGGATGAACCACCTGCAAAAGGTGAAGTTAGGTTAGAACAGGCAGGCGGGGAGGGCTCCCCCGGGTGGACATGGCTCCTGTGCCTATAACCCTCTCTCCTTTGTGCCCTAACCAAGGACTCAGTCCACCCCAGGAAACCAGTTCTTTAAAAAGACCTCAGGTGGGGTCAGCAGGTGGCATGGTGGTTTAGGGCGCTGGACTTCCCACATGGCTGACTATGGTTTGAATCCTGGACCAGGTGGCTTGCTTTCTCATTCTCCCTCTCTCTCACTCTGTCCCTTCTGGTCAAATTAAAATAGATAAGTAAATAAATAAAGTTAAATAAAATAATTTTGTTTTTTTGAGAGAGATTTTCATTATAGGGCACGTGAGCTCGCCAGACAGAGAGACATAGAGAAAGAAAGCGAGAAATCACCCCCCAAGGGGATGGTCACGCCGCAATCCCTTCTCCTCCTTTCTCCTCTCAGGATCTTGGGCACGCACGCACACACACCTGGCGTGAGTTTTAAGCCACCGGGTCTGGGAGGTGAACCATGGTCGACTACGTGGGAGTCCAGAGACATAGCCATTACGCTAACTGTTGGTTCCCAGATAAAATAATTCTTACAACTAACTAACTTAACCAACCAACCTCAGGACGTGGCAGGGGGGGCTTTGTCTGGATCCTTCCTCCAGGCTTTCTCCAGCACAGCCAGCAGGGCACACGCAGCCTGCAAATGCAGGGCTGTGGCTGGGGAGGGGGCGGCCAGCCTGCTCCCCTCCCATGAGCTGCCCCCACCTCGCTCAGTCTGGTCAGCCCCCAAGCCTCTTCTCTGAAAAAGCGCAATGTCTGGTCCTGGTCCAAATGCTGGACAGTACCCTGACGCTGTTGCGTACAGAAGCCACGAAACATAAGCGGCTGTTTAAGTTTAAATGAACAAAAACTCAAAATTTGGTTCCTCAGTGGCACCAGCGCTGTTTTGTGGGCTCAGTGGCCCCCACACCACAGAGCAGACAGCATTTCTAGTCCCGCAGAAAGTTCTATGAGGCAGCGCCGCTCTGCCCGACTGTTAGAGGAGTCTGGTTTCTGGGTCTCCATACAAAGCGTGGCGCGACACAGTGGCCACATCAATCAAAAGGACCGTGACCAACTTCAAAGTCGTCCAGCTTGTACCTATTCTTAGGCTCATCCTGAACAAAGATCACACTGCAGCTCAGCAAGCAGCGTCACGGGGGCCGGAGGGGGACAAGTCAGGTTATTTGGTTGGCCCCTCTCTCTTTCATCGAAGGGCTGCTCCGGTCTGGGACTGGAATACCCATTTCCTGGAGGGACGGCAGGGGGCCCTCGGTGGGGCAACATGAGCCTCAGAACCTTCCTTGGGTTTCTGATGCTCAGCTCCTGGCCTGGGGGTGGGGACAGACCATCGTGGGGAACACGGTGGGGAGGAAAGGGCCTCTGAGAAGGGGCTCCCAGGCTCGCCATGACCTGCCCAATTGGCTGAAGGTGAAGAACTCGGGGAGGCTCTCGGAGTCTCCGCTCCTTCTGGCCACCTAGAACGTGACCTCGGAGCCGCAAGAGCTTAGGGGACAGTCACAGGCAATAATTCTTACAATCATTCTGTACCAAAGGCAATTAGAGGTCATCGGAATGAGAGAAAGAAAAATAACTATAGTGACATTAAAAATATCACTCCAATTTTTAAAAGTGCACATTGAGCACACGCCTAATCCGAGAATCTGAAACTCTCCCAATCTAAAACTTTCTGAGCACCAACATGATGCCCTGTGGGGAATTCCACACCTGCCTTCAGGTGGACGGGTGGTCAAAGTGCTATGGCACAAAAATACAACATAGAACATTACCTTCGGGCTATGTGCGCAAGGTGTATACGAAACACAAAATGAACTTCATGTTTATAGTTAAGGTCCCATCCCCAAGATCTCTCAGTATGTATATGTGAATATTAAAAAAAAAAAAAAATCCAAAATCCAAAATCCTTCCAGTCCTAAACACTGAGGAAAAGGGATACTCAACCTATAGCATTCTAAAATCATATGCAACTAAAAATACAGTGGGCAGTGAGCTGAACAAGATCTGTGCTGACACTTTGTGGAATGATTTTATTCACTCTGTTCTTTTTTTAAAAAAATAATAATTTATTTTAAATTTTATTCATTATTATTATTATTTTTTAATTTGCTACAGGGCACATGTGCTCACCATAGGGGGGCAGGGAAAGTGAGGATGCAAGCTGCCAGGTCTGGGACTTGAAGTGTCAGTAGGCCACATGGGAGTCCAGCACCTTAATCACTGGCTCCACTCTGCTTGTTTTGATCTATAAGATCAAACCATAAGATGACATGTTTGCCCAACTCTTGGCAATTTCATACAATTCGATGTGGCACACACTTTATCTTTGGGTCCTGCTTCTGTGACCTGCTGGTCGGAGCAGGCAGGGGTGTCCCCAGGCCACCCTGCTCACTGCCATGGAAAGGGCCCTCCCGCCACCACCCAGCCTGACTTACGGTGGAACGGGCGAAGACAGGGTTTTCCGTGGCTTCCACGATCACCTGGTGGGCAGAGTCCCCTGGGCCACGCTGAGCCTCATAGTGCTGAAGCTCCTCGCTGATGCCTGACACCGTTGTCTGAGAACTGTACTCCGAGTCAGAAGAATCGGACCCGGCGTTCGTGTGACCGGGGGGCACAGCAAACCGGACAACGCTGGGGGGTGGCTCAGGGGAGGGAGTGGGCAGTCGGTTCAGGCCATTGGCTGGAGATACCTGTTGAAGAGGATTCCACATTTGAAGTTTTACTGGCCCCATACCAGCCGGACACAGTGCAACACGGTGTTCTCTAAGTCTCAGGCCCTGCCTTGGGCCCCCCCAACCTGGATCCTCTGTCTCCATAGCTGGAGCAAGAGCTGCCCTCTGCTTCCATGCACTGGAAAGGGGGGCCATGCATTTATACTCTTGTAGGAGCCCAAATTTCCACTATGAGTGCAGAGTCTTCATTTACAGAGACAAGCACCAGCCCACATCACCCCCAAACACTACAGAGCTGTCATATGGTTACTAGAAAAGGATCAGGACATGTGAACATACACTTAAATATCTAAATCAAGAGTGGCACCATCAGGTGGCCTGGGGTTGGCACATCAGGCCCAGTGTAGTTACTGACCTCAGGGTAGGGTCCAAAGAAAGACAAGAGGACCGGAAGCAAAACCAGCCCGTTGAGAACACCCAGGATGGTCAGTATGGCCAGGACAGCAAAGAAGTACCTTGAAGAGAAAAGGGATACGGGAACATTAACTGTGGCAGAAGTGGTCACAGCTCCCGAATATTACAGCAAGTCAACACCCCGAATCAACACAATCCACCCATCCAAAAGGCTGCTACCAAACGAGAGGTCAACTGAGAACAAGACGAGTTTTGTTTTTGTTTTTGTGTTACCTTATGACTTTGAGGACTACATTCCACAACCCAAAGTGTTAGTTCATGAAGGGAAGAGAAAAAAAATGAGTTTGTTAATCTGCTGAACTCTCATGGCATGTAATGTTATTTATGAATGTGTTACACAAACACAAAAATA
>NW_006205008.1:720515-725085 GCF_000334495.1 Tupaia belangeri chinensis
AATGCCGACTGAATGGCCGAGCGGACTGAAAGCACAAATACAATGCCAAGGGGCCCCGTTCATGAAAACCCAGCAGAAGCAAACAAATGAAGTGAAGGGTGTAGAATTTAAACAATTTAGCCCAGGAGGAAAAGCAGCCCACTTCTGCAGGCAGCTAATCCACTGTGAAATGCTTCTGCATCTTACGGCAGAATCTCTAATTAAGTCTCCAGCGTATCAGGTGAGGCTTTCCCTGGGCTTTCATTAAGCACAACTTTCTGCCTAGAATTCTGTGAGTTCCAGTTTTACCAAATAGCTCCAATTGCAACCTTTTTAAGAATACAGGAACCAGCTTTCTGCAAAGAAAATGCTGCCCATTCTGTGGGAGCTGGGGCATTGTGCTGGGTGAGGGCCCTCCACAATGGCGGGGCTGCTCTGCGGGCCAAGCTTTTGTTGAACAATTTAGCATCTCTGAATACTCTTGTTTTGCGTCAGCCAATTCAGACATAAAGGCCGCAGCACCAAGGCAGAGGAGGAGAGTGCACAAGTAGCTCTGCTTTCCCACCATTGAGCGCTGAGGTCTGGGATCCTTCACAAATACCAAGGTAAACCTGTCAGCCGAGGCCAGCCTCTGGCGAACTCTGCGCACAGCTGGAGGGTGGGGCCTCCACGCAAGGATGCATTTCTGGAACTAACGATTTCTAGGGCAACTTGGATGGAAGTGGGCGGGGTGGGGGGAGAGGCTCAGGGTGTTGTGGGAAGAGGGAGGGCAGGATGTCTTTCAGCTAATGGTCCTCTGGATCTTACAATGGAATAGGCACCCAACTCTGCCATGTCTAGATATGTTTCAACATCAGATGAAAGGAGAGAGGATCTCTATAAAAACACAAATACCTCGCCGCTATTGTAAACACTAGAAACTTCTGAGCTGTATTAGTAAAAACCAAGCAGCCCGTGTCTTGCTCTAATGTAAACTGCTGGAACTTTCAGCTGAAGCATTTATCAGCGGCAGACATTAAGACATTTGCATCCCATCCATCTCCCTATAGCATAAACAGACCAATTAGATTTCTGACGGCTCAGTGTATACAACGTCTGCTCATTTATTCGACCTCAGTGAGGGCTTTATCAGGTTCATCCGTCCAGGCTAGAGAATGGGAAGCCCTTCTAAGTGCTTGAAACAGGAACCCTGATATCTCTGGGAGCAAACCAGCTGCCCTGGGTTAGATGAGAGAACTGGGGTTCTGCCCCCCCCCCCCCCGGCCCCCATTCAAGCCACACTCCCCCCTGACCCGGCTCGCATTCAAGCCACACTTCCTCCTGGATGCTGCATAGCAAAGCCCATCTCACTCATGAGTTTCCATCACACCCTCCTGCCTGTCCCTGGTTTGGAACTGCCTGAGAACGGTCTTTCCCCTTACAGACCATGCTATGCAAGGGGACACAGGGTCCATGTTACGCTGGCTGCTGGGCAAAATGGCACTGACGAGGCGCTCACCGCATCTGTGCTGAATGATCAAGTAATTATGCCAAAGCCACTATTTGACTTTGGGCTTTGCGGCTATGAAGAGACCATACTAATGCCCAGTTCTGTATTGAAGAAATAAAGGAAGACAAAGTCAAATTAAGAGCTTAAAACAAAACACAGACCAAAACCTTTATCTAAGTTAGGCAACTATCTAGTGGGTATTGGCAAACAAGCATTTACTAATTGGCTTGTTAACTTATCAATAGCCTGTCTGGCAAGGTCTGGGAGCTGGCTGAAAGTACAGATTCTGCCCACCCCCTGCCAGCCTCAGATGATTCGTGAACACAATATGGGTCTACACCACACCCACTCTCTCACCTCTGCACTCTCCCTGCACCAAAAGCGCAGGGAGCAAACTCTGGCATTTGTTCTGGGCAAGTTCAATCGCTGTGATGAGGAACTGTCCGACAACTACTTCGACGACTACTTCCGATGGACCGATGGGCGCTTTGTTTATTTTGGGATAGGGCACGTATGCTTACAGGGGCGAGAGAGGGAGTGAGAAAGCACCACCCAGAGGGGATGGCCATGCTGCAACCCCTCCTCTTCCAATCTCTTCTGGGAATTTTAGGCAGGCGCATATGCCTGGTGTCCTTTTCTAGCTGGGTCTGGGACTTGATTGTGTGGGATCCAGCAGCTTTAACTACTACGCCAATGACTGGTCCTGGATTATCTTTTTTTTCTTTCTTTAAATAAACTTTAGCTAAAACTTCTAGTTAAAACTCAAGGAGGAACCCCTATCCCATCTACCTTTCTTCTCCCCCCCACAACAGTATGCGCGTGACAAGCTTTTTATTGGTTTCTTTTTTTGAGATTTTTTTTTTAACATAGGGCACATGCATTTGCTGGAGAGAGACAGAGAGGGAAATTGAGAAATTGCCCCCCTAGGGGTATGGCCACACTGTAATCCCTTCCCTATTCTCCTTCCTGGGATTTTGGGTACACATGCACATGCGCCAGGCATGATTTTTAAGTGGCTGGGTCTGGGACTCGAATTGGCCATGTGGCTTCCAATGTCTTAATTACCATACCATCTGCGGGCCCATAAACTATTTTTTTTTAAACATGCACCCTCCCAAGAGAGATATACACACAGAGAGAAAGTGAGAAATCACCCCTACAGGAGATGGCCGCGCTACAGTTCCTTCTCCATTCTCTTCCTGGGATTTTGGGCACGCATGCACACACACCAGGTACGACTTTCAAGCATCTGGGTCAGCCATGTGGGACTCCAGCACCTTAACTCTATACCACCTGCTGGCCCCAGTGACAAGCCTTTTTAATGTTATCGCTGCAGACTGAAGCACCCCATAGGAGTCAGTCATTTACTGCATTTGGTTCTACCCTACCGCGGCTCTAATTCTGGGCTCTCTTTCACTTTTTGGCGATTCTGACCTCTCCATCCACAAAGCAGCACTTTCCCACCCAAGAGCAACTCATTCACAAAGACATCCACAGGGTCCAGAGGGAAAGAATGATCTGTCTCTACAGTTACCAAAATTCTTTTCTAAAGGAAAACTCAAAATGCTTTCTTTCCCCGTTCTCAAATTCTTTACAAACAAGTAAGAAAGCTCACTCTCCTTTTAATGGTCGCAAAGTCACAATCTAATTAAATCAACTAGAACCGCCTGCCTTGAGATCCAAAGAAGTCTATCCAGGGGACCAGCAGGTGGCGTGGTGGCTAAGGCGCTGGACACTCCCACATGGCTGACCATGGTTTGAGTCCCGAACCTGGTGGCTGGCTTTCTCACTTTCCCTCTTTCTCTCTTTGTGTCTCTGATCATATTAAAATAAGTGAATAAATTAAATTAAAAATAATTCTTAAAAAAAAAAAAAAAAAAAAGCCTATCCAAAGTCTGGTGCCAAGGTCAAATGCTACCAGGGCAGGGGCTGGAATGTCAATCTGGACCTGTACTTCCTCAGAGAAAACATTACAGACAATAGTTTCAAGTATTTGTACGTTTTCCTTCCTGCAGTTTCGGAGATGAAGCTAATGGGAACTGTGGGCATCTCTGTCCACTGCTGTTTCCCACCGGGGATGCCAACACCCGAGGTATCAGCTGATCCTTTGGCCTCGAGCTGTGGCCTCTTGTAGCTGCCGTTCCCAACACCCCCTCTCCCTGGTCTATTGTTTTCAAGATAGTCCCCAAGATGGCTCTAGAAAAGCGCTTGTCTCGGCACCTCTTAGCATATCCCTGAGTTCACAAATTCAAAACAAAGTTGAGCCACAAGGCAGAAGCTGCAGCAGCAGATGCGGAAGGAAATACGCAACAAAGAACATGGAAACTCGCCAGGGCGATGTCTGGACCAAGCTCCTCTCCCACTTACCTGACGATGAAGTCAAACTCAGACCCTGCCAGCATCAGCACCCCCAGCAGCGTGGACACGGCGCCGTCCAGGACAGGTGCGAACATGTGCTCGAGGGCCAGCACCGCTCTGCGGTTCTTATCGCCGATGGCTGTCAGAAAGGCCTGTGTGATGACAAGAGTTCACGTGATCACACTGCTGGACTGTGGACAGCGCACGGCCAGTTCTACCCTAACTGCGACAGGCTGCTGGCTGCTGGCCCCTGCGTCTCCAGAACATCTTAGTTTTTACTGGTTAACTACTGGATGTTCAATCAGGGCGGCTCGGCCGGCTACACTCTAGGCTTCAACTGAAGTGACATTGTCCCCGTACTAGGTCCTATTAGGTGTTGACGTAAATCTTGGACAAAACAAAACCAGAACTATATAAAAATGAGCAAAAAAATGCTCCCTTTTTTCCCAATGGCCCTGACGCCATCTTAAATCCTCTCATACCATTCACTCAGGAGACCCCCAGCAGTGGAGGTGACAGTGTTCTGGCTAGCATTCTAGACGGGGAGGACCTTGCTTCCGACAGAGCTCAGCTTGGTGTCCAGGGAGTGACTGCCTCATGATTATGCGGAGGTGAGAGTGTTGAGATTAACGTGTCTGTACCACATCTAAGCGCCATGAAGGTGTCCCAAGAAACACAGGACTGTAAATTCCAACCCAGCCCATTCTAACTATACATGGACATATCTGTGCCTCCTTTGCATTC